>NW_019641701.1:21118-52194 GCF_000599845.2 Trichogramma pretiosum
AGCTTGTGTATATATACGTGTGTTACTACCTAGTGGTAAGTACCAATCTAATCTTCTTGTAGCTAAGATCCGCGTGGCACCAGTGAAAACTTTGAGCATTCCCAAACTTGAACTCTGTGCAGCAACTCTCTTGGTTGAGTTATTGTCTCGAATTAAATTAGGACTTCAGCTTGACGAAGTGCCTACCTATGGATGGACAGACTCTAAAGTCGTACTTGCGTGGATTTCCAATCACGCGTCAAAATGGACTCCGTTTGTAGCAAACCGAGTCTCAAAAATACAAGCAATTTTATCTGCCAAAAATTGGTATCATGTCCTTTCAGGACAAAATCCCGCTGATGTTGCAACTCGTGGCATAACTCCGTCACAGTTGCGTAAACTCAAGCTATGGTGGCATGGGCCTCAGTGGCTCACAGACGAAAAAATCAATATACCCTCTCGAATAAAACTACCATCATTAATCCCAGAAAAGAAGGCTAATGTTACTGCCTTGACAACTCAAATACATGAACAACCAGAAATTCTTTCAAGATTTTCCACTTTTAATCGCCTACGAAGAGTGGTAGCTTACATATATCGATTTTATCACAACACCAGTAACAAAAGCTCTCAACACCTTGGTGCACTTACCACTCATGAGCTTAATAACGCAACAAATGTTGTAATTCGTATCTCACAATCGATCTCATTTCATCAAGAAATTGCCGATTTAATCAAAGGCAAATGTTTGAAATCGAACTCAAAGCTGCTTCCATTGAAACCATTTTTAGACGAATCAGGCCTATTGCGACTAGGAGGACGCATCGATAATGCCCCTCTCCTTGCCTACACAGAAAAACACCAAATTTTATTACACAAAGACTGTCCTCTGTCAAGTCTCTTAGTGAAATTTGCCCATAATCAAATTCTCCACGGTGGGCCTACACAAACTCGTGGTTTTTTAACCACTCGATATTGGATCATTAACTCCAGATCTCTCATTAACAGAATCATTAAAAATTGTGATGCGCACGTTATGCCGCCCGATCGGCGCAACCTCAGATGGGAGATCTGCCTGAGTGTCGAGTCACTGGCATTCGAGCTTTTCTAACCACTGGAGTCGATTATGCAGGTCCAATTCGAGTTCGCACAAAGGCTACATTTGTATTTTTGTGTGTTCTGCAAGTCGAGCACTTCATCTCGAAGTGGCATCTGACTTGACCTCAGCAGCCTTTATCGCTGCGTTTAAACGCTTTAGCTCGTCGAGGTCGTTGCCAAAATCTGTTTAGCGACAACGGAACAAATTTCCATGGCGCTGATAGAGAGCTTCGACAACTCTTCACTGAAGCTTCGAGCTTTTATCACACTGCTGCTCACCTCCTGGCCAACGATGGCATCGAGTGGACATTCATCCCTCCATCCGCGCCTCATTTTGGAGGTCTATGGGAGGCGGCAGTATACTCAGTAAAGAAACATTTGCGTCGCGTTATAAGCGACACGTCACTTACATTTGAGGAGTTCAGTACTCTTCTATACACAATTGAAGCGTGCTTAAATTCAAGGCCATTGACTCACTTCAGCTACAATGCTAGTGATTCTTTCCCTCTTACGCCTGGTCATTATCTTATCGGAGAACCAATGATCTCAATTCCAGAGCCAAATCTCGCGAAGGAAAATATCCCTCCTCTCGCTCGCTGGACACTGCTTTCAAAATTGAGAGACTGTTTTTGGCACCGTTGGCGGAAAGAGTATCTCAATACACTTCAAAAGAGAACTAAATGGCATCTTCCAGAAGCCAACTTAGAAATTGATTCAATCGTTCTTATCATAGACGATAATGCCCCTCCATCAAAATGGCCTCTCGGTAGAATAATTGATGTAACGAGAGGCAGGGACGGCATCGTGCGAGTGGCCAAGCTTAGAACGGCGACATCGACAATTACACGCCCAGCAGTAAAATTGTGCCCATTACCAATAAAAAAGTCAAAAGTCTTGCCAGATCAGTAGTTTTATTACGTAAAAAAGAACAAGAACATCGCAATTATTTGATTAAGTCAATAGCGTTATATATAAGTTTAATTTTCACTTCATTTTAATTCCTTTTTTTCTTCATTAATGATAATATTAAGTTGCTAAATGATGTACTCAGTAACTTTATTTATAAAAAAAACTATGTATACAAACTGTAAGAAAAAAAAAAAAAATTTTTTTTCTTTGCTATTGTCACTTCAACATGCTAATATTGTATAATTTAAGCTGTATCAATATCAAATCATTGTATGCCTGTCTCCGACGGGGCGGAATTTCATGAATGCCAGTGTATAGTTTCAAATCGGGTCGATAAATTTGTTTTAGTCGATTATATTCTAGGATGGCAGGTATACTAGCTTTGATTTTGGATGGATCAAAATTGATTAGATGTAACCCTTCTAAACTTGTTACTCTTGATAAAGCTACATAAATTTATCCTGATTCAAATACATTGTTTCCAGCTTCAATTACGGCATTTTTTAAACTTAACCCTTGGCTTTTATGAATAGTTATCCCATAACTGCAGCATGTCGGAAATTGTTTTCTTATAATGCATATTCTATCCATTATTAAAAATTCATACTCTAATTGTTTCAATTGATGTATTTGACCATTATTTGTTAAGCAAATTTCTACACTGTTTATTTGTCCTTTTACGTCTTTAGAGATAGAAACGACTGTTCCTATTGCACCATTAACTAAGCCTGAAGTAACATCAATATTTCTTCCTATCATAATAGTGGCACCAATTTTAATTGTTATTGCTCGATCAATTCCACATTGATTACTGTTATCTTTGCTAAGAAGTTCATTTATCTTTTTTTCTAGCCTTTTATGACTTTGAAAAGAGTCTTTGGCTATTAATTTTATTTCTTCTGACTGTAATCTTCGTAACATTGCAGTATTCAATTCATTGCACATTTGATTAATAGGCAATAGGCATACACAATCTGATGGTAATTTTTCTAAATAGCTGCACAATTCTTCTATTGTATCTGAACTGTCTATATGAACGAATTGAATTTTTTTTTGATTTAATAAATTTATGTCATCTGAGTATCCAAGTCTTACTCGAGAAAACAATTCACTGTAACTTTTATCGTCTTTTTGTCTCATATTAATCGTCAGTTCATCGTATTCAAATAAGCTCCAGATATCAAAAGTGTCCATGCTACCGACATATTTTTCAATTTTTTTTTTAAACAATTGAACAAATGAAAAATCTTCTTTAACTGGTGGAAGTTGCAGTAAATCTCCAAAAACGACAATATTTATCTTACTAAACCAGCCATCTTGTTTGTCACTGGTATTGAATATTTCGCTGCGTCTCAAATGAATGTAAGTGAGTAAAACATTTAAAAACATTGAAATTTCATCTATAATTAGTAAGTCAAAATTTTCCAATTCTTGTCTAATTTTTTTTAATGCTGCATCTGAAAGTCCTTTAAATTTAGCAGTTTTATTTGGCTCTACAGGTATCTGGAAAAGTCGATGTATTGTTAATCCTTTAACATTATATGCCGCAATACCTGTAGGTGCTGTAACTGCTGTCAGCTTACCTCTCACAATTTTATTCCATTGACTTAATGTGTCGATAACAAAACTTTTTCCAGTTCCTCCTGGGCCACTCACAAAGTATCGCAAAATTTTATTCGCGGATTGAATTGTAGTGGTAATTTTACCGAATACCCTCGATTGATCTACGTTTAACCGGGAAATGCTGTTTTCTAAATCTTTTGGATCCATTATAACATTGGCTGCTATGTCTTGAAAGTCTTTCATAGCCATTTCAGTTTCAATTGCCACACAACCATCTGGTAAAGTAGCATGATCCGATTGAGTATCATTGTTGTCAATCATTTTTTCTTCAACTAATTTTTCCAAGTATTCAGTTGCTTGTTGAATAACATCAAACTTGTTGTGGTATTTCATGGCTTCAGACAAATAAGTTTGTTGTTCTTGAAATGCTTCTGTATATGTAAGTTTGGAACATTTTAATTCATCCTCATCTCTCCATGGCATAAACAATAACAATAAAGTATAGTAGTAGCATTCCGGTTCGTTAGCAGGATTATACTTCCAATGATTAATAAGATATGGGGTTTTTCTCTTTTTACAAAATTTTTCTAGTATTATGTCATTTTCCTTAATACTGATAAGAGGATAATATTCTGCCTTTTTTTTCAGGCTCATCAGATAATACGTCATACCATTTTGCAAAATCATAAAGACCTAGAGATTCTAATTCTTTCGGACGATTGGGATAATAAGTATCAATGAGACTATCGTAAAATATATCCGTTGAATCTGCTTGAAGCTTTTTTACTTTTTCAATGGCCTTCATTCTCCTGCTTCGAATCATTCTGACGTCTAACCACCTTATCACTGTATCTCGATCTGTCTCATGAAGAGGAATACTTAATAGAATGCTAGCAGCTTCGAGGGCTCCACATTCTCGATGATTCAATACACGTAGTGCAAATGACCACACGCGACTTGCTAAAGACTCATTAGATTGAATATCAGAAAAATCAACATCCGAGCTGCCCTTTTCACCTTTCGTGCCATACTTGGAAATATATTTTCATATAACAAATGAAGATTCAGAAACATATTGAGCATCTATATTTCCTTCCCATAATATAAGTAGACTAGGCATATAATCGTTAATGGCGTATTCTTCTTTAGTTCTGGGCAAATCGTAAAATCTATTTTTTCTTCTTTGTTTTCTTCGATTGGCGATAGAAGTCTCAACTGAGCGTAACACTAATGTTTCACTAATGGACCGAAGAAACCCAAATCTGCAATTCTTTTTGATTCCTGTAGCAGTTTTTTTTGATCGCATACAATAATTATTATGCTTATGTTGTTGATAATCCATTACTCGTCGATACAACTCCGGAGATGTTTTTCTGTTAGGAACGTGACATGTAACATATTTCAAAATAAATTCCGATACTTCTTGATTTGTGGAAGTTCCATAAATAGGAGCATCTTTGATCCAAAAAAGACAGTGGTAATGTGGCATACCTCTTCCTTAATATTCACACGTATAGTAGTAATGCAATACATCACCGATTGGATTAGCAGGGGAAAGAATGTAGTCCAACATCGCTTTAAAAGTATGATAAATATAGATTAAAGCAGAGACAGGATCAATTGTTATAAGTTCACTAATTGATCGTTTATCATGCTTCCAACCATTAACAGTTCGAATAAATTACGTAAGCCAGACCACATCCATTCACCTGGGCTAAAAGTAATGAACCATGTGACAGGTCCATATTCAAACATCATGCAATTGATGTCGTTTCGTACTCTACTCCAATACGCTTGAGTACCTCTTAATCTTGCAAAAATACTCATAATATTAGAGCTATATTCGGTATTATTGATGTTTGCAAGTAATTCACCAGCTGTACATTTATATTTAGGATTTGTGATATTTAATTTGTGAAAAATTCCTCCATTTAATTGTCTCATTGTGTTGTTGCATAAACTGAAAAATAAAAATTGTTTGTTCGTTCTAAATCTTGAATTTATAGAAGTTAATCTAGCCTTAATATAATCAAAATCTCGCAATTTTACATTTCTAAACTCGTATTGTCCATTAATCCCTGTTGGGTACAAGTCAGGAAAACATAATAAATCTAAATTATTGGAACGATAGTCTATTGGTCGAGCAAAAACTTTCAGCATTTGATGAAGTTTATTGTCTATTTCATTGATTTTATTGCCATATAAAGGGTAAATTGTGTATTCTTCGTAGTATGAATCTGTTTCAACTGTTTGAGTTAGTAAAGCCCCCTTTTTTTGGCTATTATAATTATTTATATTATTATATAATTATTTATACCTGGATCCGCTAAATTCTCGGGTTCATTCTCTTCTGATTCAATGTTGGTATTATTATTTGAAATTTCATATTGCAAATTCTCTTTATTAAGCTGTTTCAATAATTCCTGTGCCTGTAATGGTAAGATTATTTTTTTGTAATGCGGATTATTGCGTTTTAACCAATCAAGCGCTTTCTAAATTTTCTTTATATCGATTAAATCTTTCCATATAATTTTTGCTTCCGAAGGCCACGATCTGACTAAAATGAAAAGATTATTATCAGTGTTCAATGGATCGGTTTCTGAACATATTTTTTCCAAAGTTTCTTCAATGGGAAGAGGCAAATGAAAAGTTCTACCTTTAACTTTATCTATTTTAACATGATGAGGGATGTTTTTTTTTCATAACTGCATCTAATTTTAAAATACTCTGGAAAGCTTTAGCCCGTTGAATCAATGTTTTTTCAAATTCATTAAGACTAGAAATTTCAATCGGAATTTCGGCAACTGCCATATTGTTCAATACACACATCGATGGCATCTCATTATTCTTTAATTTAGTACGACAAGTAGTACAAACATATTTTCCATCAAATCCGTTTGGTCCACAATGACGTTCTAATAAATCGATTTTCGTTACGTTTTTTTCCGAAGGAACGCCAATTAGTCTTTCAAATTCTAGCTCCAATAGCTCTTCAGACGGATCTTCAGGTTTGGATAAAGTTTCGGCTTTTTTAACACTCGTTGATCTAAATAGTCTTTCACACAAGGAATAATCGGGGTATCTAAAATTATTTTAGTGTATTATTTTATTTCAACTTGAAAAATATTTTTGAGTTCGTTCTCATCTAAAATTATTTCATTAACTTTACTCGGATCTACTCGCGATAGGATTTTTTCTGATTCGGATAAAATGATTCTCAAAGATTCATAATCTCCTTCAATTAGACTACTTTCAATTTTTACTATTTGGGCATAAATCTGCTTTATCGATAGATTATTCTTTTAAGTGTTCTCAACTGAGGATAGTGAAAAGATAGTACATGTAAATATAAAAACTTAGAGCCACATATAATTTTTCTTTTCGTAGTACTTTGAAATAGTTGATCCGGTAGTGTTTGATCTTTTTTTTCTAAATTATTTTCTAACTGATTAAGTTTTAGACCTTCTTTTTTTCCTTCTTGAATTTTATCTTTATTTGTAATATGTTTACTTGATTTGCCACTCAATTTTTTTGCAATAGCACGTTTCTCTCTCAGTTTTTCTAGAATTTTATCTTTATTTTTGTTATAATAATTGGAACATTTTCGATGGTTTTGCGATTTTGTAACTTGTTGATTTTTTGCTGCTGTATTTCGTTTATTTTTGCGTCTTTCTCTATTTTGTGCTAAATTTTTTTCCATATCTATCTTATAATAATCCACTGATTTCTAAGAATCTGAATTTGAAGAAGATTGAGAATTAAGGTTTTCTATTTCAGTTAAAGTTTTATTTCTTAAATCGCTATTACTATTAGAATCATTTACTAATAGAAAAAAATGGTTTGAAATACTATCAGAACTAATTTCTTCCATGAATATCAATTACGCATTTTGTTCTTGAGTTGACCAACGTTTCTCAGTTACTACATTATCATTTGCCTCTATCCAAATATTGGTGTTATCATCACGCTGTCCACGAATCATACAGATATAATGACCCAAAACCACATCTATACCAATGTGAAAAATAACACTAGATACTATATAATTTTTTTCATTAAATTTTATTACGTCGTGTAAAGGATTTTCCAAATGAAAGTCATTTATTTTATTGACTGCTGTATATGTGCTAACGAATATATTTAATTGTTATGCGACTACTTTATTTAGATAAGAAGGATGAAATTTCTCTTGTAAAAATGTACGACAATTATCATTGCAACATATTTCAGTTTGCGTTATTGAATTACTTTCTATTAAATTTTGAAGAGAACAAGAAGAATTTCGAGGCATTACTAATGATTTAATCATTGACGATTCTACCTCGTTATTTTTTGAGTAAAGACACTCTTTACAAAAGTATTTATAGTAATATCTAAATTCTATAATAGATTTTAATTCTTCGGAAAATTGACACAGATAGTTAAAAAATTCAGCCACATCTTGTTGAGCTCGTTTTGAAAATTCAGCACTACCAGTAGACATTCTCAACATCATTATGTCAACGTCGCTGGTTTTGTGTAAGTACTGTAAAAAACAACCTTTCAAACTATTTGTAGACTTCGAAGAAAGTATTATATCTCTTATGTAACTATTGTGATAAATACTTTGAAAAATAGCACTAGCATAGCAAGATACACCTTGAACATTAGTGATTCCTTTTATTTCATCTATACTGGGGATGCGAGAAAATATTGATTTTGAAATTGCTTTTCGTTCTAAAATGGGACATTGAACCAGTGTTCTATATTTCGTGAATATATTGTAAATATGAGGGCGCAATGCATCGTAATCATAGATGAAATCAGCAGGATTTATTTTAAATGCCAGTGATATGTCGAAAGTTATTGCAAAAACTCCACAATCAAATGAACCTTCTCGTTGCTGTTGAACAGTTAGAAAAAAAAATATTACATTCATTCGTATAAGGAAACAATTTTTTAATAAAATTTATTTGCATTTCATTCAAAGTTTCACAATTTAATGAGTCGTAAACATAAAAAGCTCTAGTATTATAATAAAGGCAAATCCAATGTCCATTTTCACATGTTTCTCAGTTATCGTCATGTTATAACACGACAGCCGCGTTATAAGCCTTCAGATACACGCGCGAGCTAGAGCATACGCATAGGTGAGACCGAGATTAAGGCACTCGTTGCGTAAACATTCGACGGTTGCACGCGCGAGTCTCTGTGGAAGTATAACGCCCCTTTTTCGGATAATCAAATGCTAGTGCTGATAAGAGGTGACCACTGCCCACGCTTAGACTGGACCAGGTAAAACGACATCGATGACGCACTGCTATGTGCTGATATGTTTGCGAAGATCGGAGATTTCTAGGAACAAGTGGACGGAAGACCGCAGGTAGCAGCATACAAGACATCGCATCGGTACACTTGCGCCTATTTACGCTGATAAGGACCCGTGGCTGTTACACATTTAGCTCACGTGGACATCACGCGTTTACTTCATTTCACGCAAATTCGTAAAACGAAGAACAGACCCCCGTTGTCCGAGCAGTGCGACTTCTGGGAAAGCTATGATAGCATGATGATAGCACACACTGGGCCTGTAGCCCACGGATGATCGAACGCACGTCACGCTATTTGCTCAGATGTATATCGAGGTCCGCGAGCTACCACAATTCGAAGAAATTGCAATCAGTTGCAGGTATCTCCAATCACTGGCCCACGCATCATACGAGGGTCACTCCACAAAGGCACCAGCGATAAGGATTCGATATATATACCGGTCAAAAATTAGACGAGGGGAGAGACTGATTTTAAACTTCGAGTACGGCGGAGGCAGTCCAGTATGAGACCTCCAACGCGGCGGAGCTACGCTGGGGCTAGTAAAAAATCAGTCGAGTTTAGTCGACCGGCTAGAGTCAGTGCAAAGGTGAAGTGTATCGTAAGCCACTAACAGCAGTCAGCCAGCCAGCACCCAGCAGCCAGCCAACCAACCAGCCGTTCAGCAACAGCAGCTAGCCAGCAACACCGCCAGTAGCCAGCACTCAGAAGCCAGAACCCAGTAGCAGCAGCAGCAGCATCGTCGATTAATTGTAAGATTATTAATAAATAAGTCTAATGCAATATAAAATGTGTTGTAATCATTTTTCTCCTTTACCCAGCTCTCTTGTACTCGTGCTCGCCTGACAAACGAAGATGAATACAAGAAATAATAGCGATTTAAAAAATTAATAAATGTTGGCTAAATAGTCATAACAGTCACAACTGTGAATGATTTGAATATGTTCCTTAGTGCGAAGGATTTCTTTAACTTTATTGTCACTATCGCTATCTCCGAAAACATTTTTGCTCCATACAGAAGAATAATATTCATTCTGAATGGACTCTTTCAATAAAAATAGTACATAATCTATATGGGAATAAAGCAATTGAGACCCAGTAAGGATCGAATTCTTATTATTTTCATTTGAAACATATTTATTATCGTATGGCTTCATGTTGATCATTTTCTGGTAATCGACGTCGCTGAATAATCACAATTTTTGGCACTCTCATAACTTGAAGTAGATATCGGTGCAGACTAGGCACTCTAATAACTTGATGAAGTTATCGGTGCAAACTTTTTTAGGCACTCTAATAATATTTTTCAATTATTAGTGCAAACTACTGTTGATTTGATTCATATCCTAAAAAAAAAATATTATTTAGTATATTATTTATAAGAAAATGTGTCGCCGGCGTGTGTTGTAATATAATACATAGTGACTAGTGCAAAAAAATATTTTATACATTACTCGATTTCTTTGCGTAAGCTATAAAATGCTATAGCAATTTTTTAAAATATGCAACGCACACCAAATAAAAGCTCTTATCTAGTAAATGTTTTAAGAACTTATTTTAGAATTAAACAAGCTTTTAATTAAAACATTTTTTCTTAAGGAAACTATAAACGGTCTAGGGATAAAAATAATACCACTAGTTTTGAGTCAACTTGGTACTAAAATCTAGTGATACATAAAAAACTAGACTCGTGTATATGACGGCGTCCACATTCAATCAGACAGTGCGCTCGCGCGGGGAATTTTTTAATTTGTCGCAACTTTTATAACTCGCCATGTCCGGTGCATACGGGCCTGTAAAAATATTCTTCATATGCATTACGATAGATTTTTGTCGGTTTTTTTAATGGAGACATTTATATTCCGAAAGAGGTATACTCAGCGAAAAATCGAGACAACTTCAAAGTCAATTTTCTCCGGGAAAATCAATTTTTTCGGAAAATGAATGCCATTATTGGAAAAAACAGGAAAATAGCTATCGAAATCATATGAAGAATATTTTTCCAGACCCATATGCGCCGGACATAACGAGTTGAAAGGTTGCGACACATTAAAAATGTTCCGCGCGAGTGAACTTTCTGATCGAGCATGGACGCCGTCATATGAGTGTTTCAATTGCACGCGCTCTTGATTCATGAATACCAATTTGACGGAAATAATTATTTTTTACCTTAATCTTTTACTTGAATTATTAAATTTTATGGTTCGTGCATTATTTAATATAAACATTTTTTCACACTTTTTTATGTATGTTATCTGCATGTGCTCGCATCGACCGCAGCAAGTGATTTTCGTGAAAAAATGCATTGATTTTTATGAATAAATTAAGACAAATTATGAAGGATATTTATGAGCAGTTTTTTCATGTATGTACAACTTTAGTGCGGGGGGTTCTCGGATCTGCCCAAAAATTTAGTATGTTATTTGGGTATGTGAAAATAGGCTTCAGGTAAATTTTTAGCCTTCAGGGGCCTTAGGGCCCAATTTTGGGACCCTCGGAGGTCCAAAATTAGCCGTTTTTACCTATTTTTGCGTAATATTCAAATATTTGTAACTCGGGCACCAAAGCATATTTTTTAACTCTGAGGGTCTCATTTTTTAGGTCAAGACATGTACTTTTCATAAAAAAATTATGTGGAGCTCAAAAACCCAACCCCATTCCATTGAAAAAGGCACATTGATCCCTGATTGCGCTAAGGTATGGATTGAAATAATTTGAAAATAAACTCTCTTATCCAAGTCACCACCTCTCCTGGTGTATCCTCTATTAGAGTAGTTACCTGTAAAAAAAAATACAGAGCACCATGTAATAGTGATCAAGACAACAATATATGAATTTTCAATAGAAAAATGTGTTATGCTTACTTCTTTCATCTGACTCATTACTGCGTGAACGTTCACGATTATGAGGTCTAGGTAATTCATTATGGTTGACTCGCATTTGTTGGGGCTGCTGTGCTGTTGTTGTTGTTGTTGTTCTTGTTGTTGCTGTTGCTGTTGTTGCTGTTGCTGTTGCTGTTGCTGTTGTTGTTGTTGGGGCTGCTGCTGCTGCTGCATCAGTTGTTGAAGTTGCTGAAGTTATAGCTGCTGCTGCTGCTGTTGACGTTGTTGTCTGCTTAGCTCTCGTTCTGATTCAAGTTGAGCAATAACTTGCTGTTGAGCATGTAACTGCTGTTGTAAAAGAGCAGCAGGTTGTCCCTGTCTCGCGAGCTGATTCGCAGGAATCTCTTCTTCTGTCTTAAGAATAAATAAAAAAAATATAGTTTATAAATGTACAAAAATACTCAATAATATATGTGTAACAACGTATTTAATAATCAATTACATTATGTATAACGTTAAAGACTTCATACTTACATTGTCATCCATGTTGACACACATCGTTAATGTGATAATTGAGATGTTGTGGAGAGTAAATCAAAACAGACTAACGTGTGTACACTCTCGTATAGATACCGATACAGACTGAGTAAGCGGGGAAAGCATGCCGAATTTGAGCGAAAACTTAGAACGCAGGTATTTACTTAGTATAGTTGCAAGAGGGCGCTTCACGGGCAAGCGCGCACACTAGCTCGATTCGCGTGCACACTGGTAACGTCTTTTAAAGAACATACGAGCACATACATATACACGCTATACTTCTTTATTTACTTCTTTGCGCTGCAACTTTCTTTTTCATCTTTGTGTTTGCTAATAGCTATAGCTATTATTTTACAATAATAGCTAATAAGATTCAAAGAAATTGTGAAAATGAAGGTGTTGAAAATTTCATTGACGACGAAGCATCGATTACTGATCAACGAATAAAAAGGTAAGTTGCTACTATCCCTGGCGGACATTTTTTTAAAAATAAAGTACATTATAATGGTGTGAACTGTTATGTAAGAAATAGTAAAAAAGTGTAACAAAACGTGTCAAATTCTGTCATAATAATCTTAAATGTTACAATTTTTACTTATAAGTTTGAAATTCCGGTCAAGCGCAGCAGATTGCATCGACCGCAGCGAGTGATTTTCGTGAAAAAAGTGAGCTCACTCTATTGCAGCAGAAAGAATTATAACATCATCATAGATGTAGTGAGGAGTACTAAAATGACTGAATTTGGTTTATATAAGAGCAGTTTTTTCATATTTGTACAACTTTTATGCGGGGGGTTCTCGGGTCTGCCCCAAAATTTTGTATGTTATTTGGGTATGTGAAAATAGGCTTCAGGTAAATTTTTAGTCCTCTACTGGCCTTAGGGCCCAATTTTGGGACCCTCGGAGGTCCAAAATTAGCCGTTTTTACCTATTTTTGCGTAATATTCAAATATTTGTAACTCGGGCACTGAAGCATATTTTTTAACTTGGAGGGTCTCATTTTTTAGGTCAAGACATGTACTTTTCATAAGAAAATTATGTAGAGCTCGAAAACCCAACTCCTGGATATGGGGGGGCAATGAAGGGGGATGAAAAATCGCAAAATTGGCGTTTTTTAGCTTTTTTTGAATGAATGCAAAAGGCGATTGTATTGACGTATTGACTTTTGCAACGTCTTGTGACGTCCAATGACATCGCGTCGATGATACATATTCCATATTGATTAATAATTGGTGATGGGAACTTATATATCGATCTTTGATATCGCGTCGATAATGAATATTTCATATTGATCGATAAATGGTAATGGTAATCTATATATTGATTTTTGATATTATAAGATAGTTTTATAAATAAATTATTATTCAATTTCTATAATTTCTTAAGGGATATTAATTATATTATGTAAACATATAAATGAAATTTTTGTTTATATTTATTAAGTATTAAATATTTACGAAGTAATTATTTGTAATAATATTAATTAAAGTTATCACGGAAATATTGTTAACTGTTACAATTATAAAGTAATATTAATAATAGCGGGTTAATATTGTTAACCCATTAAGTCCCAAGACGACGTTTTTTTGACACTCATTTCGGTCTCTGTATTTTTGATAAAAAAAGGGTTAAAAAAATATGCGAGTAACCTGTTCTTATGTAAAATTTAATGCCCTTTTAGAATCTGAGCTCAAATTTTCGAAAAAATTATCAGGTCAAAAGTTTGGTTGATTTTATCAAAAAAAAGCGTGATTTTGAAAAAAAAAATTTTTTATTTTTTGATTTTCCAAACGGAAAGCATTTAAAATCTCATGGTTTTTGTACAAATATCGCGTCCTCGATGTCTAAACTAGAAGTAAGAAGGGTTCCGATTCGAAAAATTAATGTTTAAACAAACAAAATGGTGGTCGGAACGCGAAAAGATGAAAAAAAACTTCTAGAATTTTTAACTCGAAAACGAAGGACGTGAGGAAAAAAATTTATAGAACAAAAAGTGTTTATAATTGATTTATGAATACGGGTGAATTTTTTTTCAGAATTTTCAGGGCGATTTTTGGATTTTTGGATATGACCATTTTTCCAAAAATCCAAAAATGGTTCCAAAAATTCTGAAAAAAAAACTAAGCGTGTTCTTCGATCAATTTTAAAAACTTTTTGTTCTATAACTTTTTCTCGTAAAGTTGATGGTTATCGAGTTAAAAAATCTTGAACGTTCGGCTTCATTTTGGATTTTTGATTATGGCTGAAAACATTCAAGAATTTTTAACTCGATAACCATCAACTTTACGAGAAAAAGTTATAGAACAAAAAGTTTTTAAAATTGATCGAAGAACACGCTTAGTTTTTTTCAGAATTTTGGGAACCATTTTTGGATTTTTGGAAAAATGGTCATATCCAAAAATCCAAAAATCGCCCCGAAAATTCTGAAAAAAAATTCACCCGTATTCATTAATCAATTATAAACACTTTTTGTTCTATAAATATTTTTCCTCAAGTCCTTCGTTTTCGAGTTAAAAATTCTAGAACTTTTTTTTCATCTTTTCGCGTTCCGACCACTATTTTGTTTGTTAAAACATTAATTTTTCGAATCGGAACCCCTCTTACTTTTAGTTTAGACATCGAGGACGCGATATTTGTACGAAAACCATGAGATTTTAAATGCTTTCCGTTTGGAAAATCAAAAAATAAAAAATTTTTTTTTTCAAAATCACGCTTTTTTTGGATAAAATCAACCATAACTTTTGACATGATTATTTTTTCGAAAATCTGAGCTCAGATTCTAAAAGGGCATTAAATTTCATATAAGAACAGGCTACTCGCATATTTTTTTGACCCCTTTTTCATCAAAAATACAGCGACCGAAATGAGTGTCAAAAAAACGTCCTCTTGGGACTTAATGGGTTAAAATCATGTATGAAAATTATTGAATAAAGAATGACAAACAAGAGGCTCAGTTCGAACACAAAGGGGTGTCAAGTTATAGTGATAGTGGGAGCTTGTCTGTCGCACTCGCTCTTGTAGTAATCGAAAAATCGATATCGATTTTTCGACGGTTAAAAGCGTATAAATAGCGATGCGTAACATCAGTGGTGAATTACTTTTCCAAGTGAATCTTTGCATTCGAACTAAGCTTTATTTTGTCCATCAGTAAGTAAAGTTCTTAGTTATAATTCATTAATGACATATTCCTGTATGTCAACATTATATTAACAAGGTATCTCTGCATACCAACACTACATTAATAAGGTATCCCTGCATACCAACACTATAACAAAGGTATCTCTGTATACCAATTCCACATTTTCAAGGTATCCCTGTATACTAATAATACATTTACAAGGTATCTCTGCATACCACCACTATAACAAAGGTATCTCTGTATACCAATACTTCATTTGCATCCTTCAGTAATTAATCGATTTATGTCTCGAGCTAGTGGAGGAAACTCCAGGCTTAGAAAAAAATAGAGTAGTAGGACGTTATAGTGTCATTTTAAAAGTATTTTTATTACCTTTAAATTACCGTGCGCAGATTTAGGATTGGTCAAAAAACGGCGGAGATACAGCTGTTCAAACATGTCAACATTATGAAAAAAGGCGTTTTTTCGAGATTTCGATAAGCTGTAACTTTTTTCTAGTAACATGAATCTCTTTGAAATTTTATGTGAAAGTAGTTGATTACATGTAGTTTGAAGCCATGTAGGTAAATATCTTGGTATTTGCCTCTAAAACCGAAAACAAGGCCCCGGAAATCCGGCATTTTAGCCCTTATATAGGCAAAATACATGTTAAATTGGGCGGCAAAATTATTTGATTACTTTTGAAATGATCGCAAAAAAAAATCAAAAACCCCATATCCAATGTATTTTTCGACGAGGAGTTCAATTATTACTATGAATTTGACCTTGAACATAACGTCTAAGCTACAGCGAACAAAAATTGATTTTTCTCATTTACCCTATTTACCCTCATTTTTTGCATGTCCCGGGGGCTTGCTTCGAGTTTCATCTGTTGGTGCTGCAAGTAAAATTAATGGTGGGAATGAATTGAAAATTGCACAAGTAAGTTGCCAACTTCTTTTATTATAACTTAATTCGGACTGATCGCCCATCGATTCACCTTACATCGAAGCGCGAGCTTATACTTCGAGCTCACCGCCACAAATAAAAACCATATATTATTTTTAATAATTATTTTAATTATTCATCCAATTTCAATTGAATATTTTTTTCTTCAATTGAAAAAGAAGTTATTTTCATTTTCATTGATTTTTCTTCACAGGGTATATAGCAATGGTTCATTCTAGTGTCGGGAAGTGTTTTTGTAGAAGCGAAACGATTTTTCAATTTTTTTTCAAATCTTTTCACAATTTCGTTCGGTACCCACAATGCTCAGCGAAAAAAAATTAACCGTTTTTATTTTTTGGATGTTTACTATCTAAAATATGTTGATTAATTATTGATATTACCTGATATTCTCAATATTCTCTAATGCGTATTCATACATTTCATGCGCATTCGTGATTTAATCTTGAGAAGAAGACCTTATGCAATGTTGCATTACCATTCTTTTAACGGTTCCTCCTAAAGCATCACATGGTGATTTGCCGTGGCTCGTGGCGAAAAGATTGTATGACTTTACGGCTATGCTGAAATCTTTCTCATGAAAAAAAATGTTGGCCAGATGATTTCTAAAAAAAAGGTATATTTCAATTTATAAAATTCTCAATCACCACATTTTCCATTAAAATTTTTCTTACTTATTTTTATACTGCGTAGGGGCTCCGTCTGAAAAATATATGATATTTTTTATCCAAGAGAACTCTCTTTCTATCAAAGCCATCAATTCTGATGTAAATGCATTGACAGTGTAAGCAAAGTGATCTTTGGTATCACTAATGACACAAAAGTTGACATTTTGTAGTTCGGCAGTCTATTCTCTCTTAAAGTACATACAAAAAGAATGTATTGTCGCCTGTTTATTGTTATAGTAAAAGGCAAAATACATGTTAAATTGGGCGGCAAAATTATTTGATAACTCTTGAAATTATCGCAAAAAAAAATCAAAAACCCCATATTCAATGTATTTTTTGACGAGGAGTTCAATTATTACCGTGAATTTGACCTTGAACATAACCTCTAAGCTACAGCGAACGAAAATTGATTTTTCTCGCGGTGACCCCAATTTTTTATTTCACATTTAAAAAGAGCAGAAATTTTCATGGTTATTCATGTATTTTTTTTTTTTCAAAATCATTTTGGGGATGCTACAATTAGAAAAAAAATCCTTACTTGTGCTTCATTTCAGATTAAATAGGGGCTCTATAGTGTAATGAACGAAGCTCTGAAAATCGGAGAATTTCTTTTATTTTTACGCTACGTTCCTTATTCATTTTCTCAATGTATTATAGTGATAGAAAAATTTTGAGATAACTTTCTACTCATCTCTCTTTTCTCTGTTCTTCTTTTCTTTTTCCTTTTTCATTTTTTTTTATTGTCTTTTTAGTTATAAAAAAGAGAACGGCCGAAAAATAAAACCGCGTAAAACAACCTTTGATTGACTCTCAATGAAGACGACGCCAGACGCAAGCGCCGGCGTTGCTAACTGTCAACAGACTGTTTATACTAAAGTAACCTCAAAATCGGGCGACGCTACGATTGCTTACACAACAGTAGTTCAACTATGACGGTTACCTGTGATTTTACGAGTCAATGTCTTTAAGACAACACAATAGAAAGTATACTTCTGTGACAAACTTGTTAATCGAAAGATTTTTTTTTAATTTACGTTAACAACTTACGTTTTTAGTGAACAATATTCATTGCAATTAACCCTTTTCGGCTCAAAACGACCCAAATAACACGTCACTCTTCGAAGCTGTACAGTAGACCGGGTCGTTTTTGCAAAAATTTTTTGTATCGTCTGGGCTCATGGCTGAGCTGAAAGTTCAAGGTTTCAGATGAAAAAAGCCGAGCTACAGAAGTGAAAAAAGTGACTGGAACCGGTGTCGATAGGCTTTTGAAGTTTAAAAACGTGATTCGGAAATTTAGCAAAATCGCTCTGAAAATGGCAATCATATAATAGATTGCTAACATTGCTCAGAAGGTATAATTTATGTCGACAAGACGTTTTCTTACGTATTTTTGTGTGTAGAGTCGAATTACGTAGTCAGTTTTGACCTAGGAGGACGATTCCATTGAAAAAAATGCACTTTTTCGATATCTTTATTCTGCGTAAAAAACAAAAAATCGTCTTGTAAACGTTTAAAAATGAACAGAAAAAATTTAGAAAATTTTTTGATACTGCTAAAATTTAGGATTTTTTATGACAAATCCAATGGTATACATAAGTATACACTTTGAAATCATTTTAATGCAGAATAATACATCTTTATCCCAAAAAACGATATTACGAAAAATTGAAAAATCGAAAAGTGTATTACTTTCTTCCAGGAAATGGCTAAGTAGAATCAACTATAGCAAAAATTGCACGAAACTGTCTGATAGGTTTTTTGATCACCTTTTCAACGCTGTTTACCGATTTCAAAAATTCACAAGATTCGCTGAGATACAGCGATTTTTGTACAATACGTTTTTTTAAGCTTAAGATTCTACAATCGGAAAAGTATAATTTAACCGAACATCACTTTGTAGCAGATTCTCAGAAAAATTATTTGAATTATTGCAAAAAAAAAATTGGAAAGTGATACTTGCATAATTTTAATGGATTTTTCGGAAAATTACTCATTTATAATTCAAAACTCTGTCCAGGCCTTTTACTATAACAATAAACAGGCGACAATACATTCTTTTTGTATGTACTTTAAGAGAGAATAGACTGCCGAACTACAAAATGTCAACTTTTGTGTCATTAGTGATACCAAAGATCACTTTGCTTACACTGTCAATGCATCTACATCAGAATTGATGGCTTTGATAGAAAGAGAGTTCTCTTGGATAAAAAATATCATATATTTTTCAGACGGAGCCCCTACGCAGTATAAAAATAAGTAAGAAAAATTTTAATGGAAAATGTGGTGATTGAGAATTTTATAAATTGAAATATACCTTTTTTTTAGAAATCATCTGGCCAACATTTTTTTTCATGAGAAAGATTTCAGCATAGCCGTAAAGTCATACAATCTTTTCGCCACGAGCCACGGCAAATCACCATGTGATGCTTTAGGAGGAACCGTTAAAAGAATGGTAATGCAACATTGCATAAGGTCTTCTTCTCAAGATTAAATCACGAATGCGCATGAAATGTATGAATACGCATTAGAGAATATTGAGAATATCAGGTAATATCAATAATTAATCAACATATTTTAGATAGTAAACATCCAAAAAATAAAAACGGTTAATTTTTTTTCGCTGAGCATTGTGGGTACCGAACGAAATTGTGAAAAGATTTGAAAAAAAATTGAAAAATCGTTTCGCTTCTACAAAAACACTTCCCGACACTAGAATGAACCATTGCTATATACCCTGTGAAGAAAAATCAATGAAAATGAAAATAACTTCTTTTTCAATTGAAGAAAAAAATATTCAATTGAAATTGGATGAATAATTAAAATAATTATTAAAAATAATATATGGTTTTTATTTGTGGCGGTGAGCTCGAAGTATAAGCTCGCGCTTCGATGTAAGGTGAATCGATGGGCGATCAGTCCGAATTAAGTTATAATAAAAGAAGTTGGCAACTTACTTGTGCAATTTTCAATTCATTCCCACCATTAATTTTACTTGCAGCACCAACAGATGAAACTCGAAGCAAGCCCCCGGGACATGCAAAAAATGAGGGTAAATAGGGTAAATGAGAAAAATCAATTTTTGTTCGCTGTAGCTTAGACGTTATGTTCAAGGTCAAATTCATAGTAATAATTGAACTCCTCGTCGAAAAATACATTGGATATGGGGTTTTTGATTTTTTTTTGCGATCATTTCAAAAGTAATCAAATAATTTTGCCGCCCAATTTAACATGTATTTTGCCTATATAAGGGCTAAAATGCCGGATTTCCGGGGCCTTGTTTTCGGTTTTAGAGGCAAATACCAAGATATTTACCTACATGGCTTCAAACTACATGTAATCAACTACTTTCACATAAAATTTCAAAGAGATTCATGTTACTAGAAAAAAGTTACAGCTTATCGAAATCTCGAAAAAACGCCTTTTTTCATAATGTTGACATGTTTGAACAGCTGTATCTCCGCCGTTTTTTGACCAATCCTAAATCTGCGCACGGTAATTTAAAGGTAATAAAAATACTTTTAATATGAGACGTTGCAAAAGTCAATACGTCAATCCAATCGCCTTCTGCATTCATTCAAAAAAAGCTAAAAAACGCCAATTTTGCGATTTTTCATCCCCCTTCATTGCCCCCCCATATCCAGGGGTTGGGTTTTCGAGCTTTACATAATTTTCTTATGAAAAGTACATGTCTTGACCTAAAAAATGAGACCCTCCAAGTTAAAAAATATGCTTCGGTGCCCGAGTTACAAATATTTGAATATTACGCAAAAATAGGTAAAAACGGCTAATTTTGGACCTCCGAGGGTCCCAAAATTGAGCCCTAAGGCCAGTAGAGGACTAAAAATTTACCTGAAGCCTATTTTCACATACCCAAATAACATACTAAATTTTGGGGCAGACCCGAGAACCCCCCGCATAAAAGTTGTACAATTATGAAAAACTGCTCTTATATAAACCAAATTCAGTCATCTTAGTACTCCTCAGTACATCTATGATGATGTTATAATTCTTTCTGCTGCATTAGAGTGAGTTCACTTTTTTCACGAAAATCACTTGCTGCGGTCGATGCGATCTGCTGCGCTTGACCGGAATTTCAAACTCATAAGTAAAAATTGTAACATTTAAGATTATTATGACAGAATTTGACACGTTTTGTGTGACGTTGTGCCGTTGCAAACGTCGTCGCGTCGGCTACGAGAAATTGATAATTAATAATGTTGGCGACGCCAAAAATGATTGCGTGGTATCTTTGTAGGTACGCGCGAACAAAGGAGCAAAGGTAGAGCCCGGCTCGCTCACCGCAGTGGCGCGCGATCGTAAACACTGCCATGTTTACGTTCGCTTGGCTCGCGCAGTGAAGCCGGCTCTGCTACGGATACGAGCGGTAGACAAGTTTACACGAAGATCCTCGCGACTGGCGCGTGTTAATTAGCAGACGATCGCGACACTTGATTTTCGACCGTTGAGCAGAGTAGAGCTGATTGTACGCGAGCCTTTGTTGAGTTTTTTCCTTGGAGTTGTTTTGGCGGAGTATTTTGTAGTCGAGCGTGTGTGAGTAGTGAGAAGTGAGTTGTTGGGTGAAAGTTGGTCTAGGTGCGTGTTGGTGAGAGTGTGAAGTTGGTGGCCACGTTCTCGAGCGTGTGTGCAGGCGAGCCGTGCGGCGCACCAAGTCGTCATCAACGCGACGTACTTCGACCTTCCGGCCCGTCCCTGTTCGCGTCTGTGGCCAACAGACGACAGCGAAGAAAGCAGCAGAAACTTCCAGGACCCCGGTGACGCGGAGTCTACCCGTGCGGTTGCGAGCCTCGAAAGCGAGGAATACTGTGAGTAGCCCATTGGTACTACCGCGCTTCGCATCGACCCTTCTAACGGCAACGCAGCTCGCGTCCACGACCAGGTGTGAATGAGAGTGTGATAGCTCCGGCTACGAATGAATGAGTGATTCAGAGTAATTCCAATACAAGAGAATATTTGTTTTAATTGAAATTCGAGGTGTTATTCTTTATAAGACCCGTCGTTTCCCTTTTCTCTCTCTCTCTCTCGCGGATGTTTTCGTTTGCAGGTGTTTTTCTAGGTGCAGTGTTGCAGTTGCAGGAGTCCCTCTCCATACCCGTCGACGTCCCCTCCAGGAGGAGAGTCGTACCCGCGACTCTGAGGTAGTATCTCGTGTTTCTCCCGTCCCTATATAGCTAGCCGGACCCTGGCCGGCGACGAGCAGTCGCTCGTCTGGCGCGTCGTATCACGACAAAGTCGGCCAGGCATTGAGAACGCCCTTGTAGACGGTGGACACGGGGAGTCTAACGTCACATTTGTTACACTTTTTTACTATTCATTACATTACAGTTCACACCATTATAATGTACTTTATTTTAAAATAAATGTCCGCCAGGGATAGTAGCAACTTACCTTTTTATTCGTTGATCAGTAATCGATGCTTCGTCGTCAATGAAATTTTCAACACCTTAATTTTCACAATGTCTTTGAATCTTATAAGCTATTATTGTAAAATAATAGCTGTAGCTATTAGCAAACACAAAGATGAAAAAGAAAGTTGCAGCGCAAAGAAGTAAATAAAGAAGTATAGCGTGTATATGTATGTGCTCGTATGTTCTTTAAAAGACGTTACCAGTGTGCACGCGAATCGAGCTAGTGTGCGCGCTTGCCCGTGAAGCGCCCTCTTGCAACTATACTAAGTAAATACCTGCGTTCTAAGTTTTTGCTCAAATTCGTCATGCTTTCCCCGCTCACTCAGTCTGTATCGGTATCTATACGAGAGTGTACACACGTTAGTCTGTTTTGATTTACTCTCCACAACATCTCAATTATCACATTAACGATGTGTGTCAACATGGATGACAATGTAAGTATGAAGTCTTTAACGTTATACATAATGTAATTGATTATTAAATACGTTGTTACACATATATTATTGAGTATTTTTGTACATTTATAAACTATATTTTTTTTATTTATTCTTAAGACAGAAGAAGAGATTCCTGCGAATCAGCTCGCGAGACAGGGACAACCTGCTGCTCTTTTACAACAGCAGTTACATGCTCAACAGCAAGTTATTGCTCAACTTGAATCAGAACGAGAGCTAAGCAGACAACAACGTCAACAGCAGCAGCAGCAGCTATAACTTCAGCAACTTCAACAACTGATGCAGCAGCAGCAGCAGCCCCAACAACAACAACAGCAACAGCAACAGCAACAGCAACAACAGCAACAGCAACAACAAGAACAACAACAACAACAACAGCAGCAGCAGCCCCAACAAATGCGAGTTAACCATAATGAATTACCTAGACCTCATAATCGTGAACGTTCACGCAGTAATGAGTCAGATGAAAGAAGTAAGCATAACACATTTTTCTATTGAAAATTCATATATTGTTGTCTTGATCACTATTACATGGTGCTCTGTATTTTTTTTTACAGGTAACTACTTTAATAGAGGACACACCAGGAGAGGTGGTGACTTGGATAAGAGAGTTTATTTTCAAAATTATTTCAATCCATACCTTAGAGCAATCAGGGATCAATGTGCCTTTTTCAATGGAATGGTGTCAGAAGCCAGGCAAGAAGTAAGGAATAGAAGTAGGAGATTTCAAAATAATAGAAGAGATAGGAGAGAAAGTAGTCTGTGATAGGCTCGAAAACGAGATTTTGAACCAGACCTCGTAGGACAATTTGGTTTATATATTTGGAAACTACATTGAATTACCAACAAATGTCTGTATGTATGTGTGTGTGTGTTTTTTTTTTTTTTTTTTTTTTTTTTTTTTTTTTTTTTTTTTTTTTTTTTTTTTTTTTTTTTTTTTTTTTTTTTTTTTTTTTTTTTTTTTTTTTTTTTTTTTTTTTTTTTTTTTTTTTTTTTTTTTTTTTTTTTTTTTTTTTTTTTTTTTTTTTTTTTTTTTTTTTTTTTTTTTTTTTTTTTTTTTTTTTTTTTTTTTTTTTTTTTTTTTTTTTTTTTTTTTTTTTTTTTTTTTTTTTTTTTTTTTTTTTTTTTTTTTTTTTTTTTTTTTTTTTTTTTTTTTTTTTTTTTTTTTTTTTTTTTTTTTTTTTTTTTTTTTTTTTTTTTTTTTTTTTTTTTTTTTTTTTTTTTTTTTTTTTTTTTTTTTNCGCTTCTGCAGCCGATGGCAAGTCCGCCGCTTTGCTCTGTCGGCTACATCTTGTGAGTGTGGTTCTCGCTTCCGGCGCTACCCTGTGAGTGCTCCTCCTTTTTCTGTTGTCGTCTTGTGAGTGTGGTTCTCGCTTCAGGCGCCATCTGTGCTCCAGCAGAGCCTTGGCTCTCACATCCGGCGCCCTCTTGTGAGTGTGGTTCTCGCTTCCGACTTCATCATGGGAGTGGTGTGCTCCATCAATTGCCAGCCTTGCGAGTCCTCGCCTCGGGCTCCTACTTATGGTTTTCCTAAGTAGAGTCCACACACTTGTAAAACTCGAATAGCGTAATAACACATGTACACATCAAATACAATGTATTCCGATTCACCGCGTGTAAAAAAAAAAACTGTTTTCGGTCTTTTGCTTCCTCATAGAGGAAGCTCTGTGATAGGCTCGAAAACGAGATTTTGAACCAGACCTCGTAGGACAATTTGGTTTATATATTTGGAAACTACATTGAATTACCAACAAATGTCTGTATGTATGTGTGTGTGTGTGTGTGTGTGTGTGTGTGTGTGTGTNATCGGCGTAGGGCGGTGAGGATGTTGTCCCACCGGGCCGAATTGAACGCATTCCTCACGTCGAGTGTCACCACGGCGCAGTACTTCTTGGTGCCACGGCGCCATCTTTTGCCGGCGATGGCCTCTCGTGCGGTGGAGATGACGTCCTCGATGGCATCTATCGTCGATCGCCCCCGCCGGAAGCCATACTGTCGCTCCGAGAGGCCTCCAGGTCTCTCAGTGAAAGCCTCCAGCCGACCGCATATTATTCTCTCAAGAATCTTGCCCGCCGTGTCCAGCATGCACAGCGGACGATACGAGGACGGCTCGTCTGGGGGCTTGCCTGGCTTTGGGAGCAGGACGAGCCTCTGACGCTTCCAGCTAGTTGGAAAAACGCCAGTCTCCAGACATGCCGTGTACACCCGCAAGAAGATGTCGGGTCGTGCGGCGATGGCGATCTTGAGCGCCGAGTTGGGTATCCCATCCGGGCCGGGCGCCGAGCGCTCCTTGATCCTCGTCTGAGCTCCTCTGAGTTCGTCCAGGGTGACGGCCGGGATAGGCTCTCCCGTTTGTCGCGGCAGCTGCAGGGCGGGACCGCCAGGCACTCGCGGGAACAGAGCCGCCACCGCGCCGCGCACCAGGAGAGGGGAGCTGGGCTGCCTGGTCTGCGGGCATCGCAGGCGCAACATGGCAATCCTGTACGGCCTGCCCCAGACGTCGCTGTCGACCTCGTCGCAGAGTTGACTCCAGCAACGGCGCTTGCTGCTCTTGATCGCCACGCGCAGCAGTCGTCTTGCGGAGGCGTAGTTTGCGCTGTGGGCCTCCTCGTCCTGCCGGCCACGCGATCTCTGGGAGAGTCTGCGGGCCCGTATACATGAGCGCCGGAGTTCAGCGATCTCCGCCGTCCACCAGTACACCGGTTCGCGGCGGCGGCGGGGGACCACCCCGGACATGGAGGCATCGCATGCGCTGGTGATGACGTCCATGAGGCTTGACGCCATATCCTCCGCGGTCCCGGGGGCGACCGATGCGCCAGACACGACGGCAGAGAAGCGATCCACGTCGAGGGTGCGGGCGTTCCACCTGTAGCTCCGGCGCGCCGAGGGCCTGCTTGAGGCCTCGTCGTCCTCGATCTCGAAGACGATGGCCTGGTGGACGCTGTGCGTGTACACCCCGCTCACCGTCCACGACAATACGCGAGGCGCAAGCGTCTCGCAGGCAAACGTCAAGTCAACGACCGAGCTGCCCTGTTTGCCGTTGAATGTTGGCACTTCTCCGGTGTTCAGCAGCACCGCATCGAGGAGAGCAAGGGAGTCGAGCAGGATGGGCGCCCGTGGCTTAGTCTTCCTGCATCCCCACTCCGTCGACCATGCGTTGAAGTCCCCTGCAATTACAAGGGGCCTCTTGCCACGGGCCTCCTCGATGATGTTCGCGAGGAGGGCGGAAAATTCCATCTCAGAGAGTCTTGGTGGAGCGTAGACGCTGAAAAAGAAAATTCCACCGATTCGGGCCCACGAGAAGTAGGGATGCACCCTCGCTGGGCGCTGCTGCACCGGCATTCCACCTAGCACCCAGATAGCTGCTTGACCGTTGGCATCGGCGAGCCATGTGTTGGGAGGAGCAAGGTTCTTGTACTGCTCACACAGGATGGCCACGTCGATGCTCAGCTTGCTGATGGTATCGCAGAGCAGGTCCTGGGCAGCCTCGCAGTGATTGAGATTAAGTTGGAGGATTCTCATCATCGGCGGGCCTGGGTGATCTTCCGTGCCAGAGGGCAGCTCGAGCTTAGGGACGCATGACGGTGGTCGTCAGCTCCTCGCTCCTGGCAGAGAANGTGTGTGTGTGTGTGTGTGTGTGTGTGTGTGTGTGTGTGTGTGTGTGTGTGTGTGTGTGTGTGTGTGTGTGTGTGTGTGTGTGTGTGTGTGTGTGTGTGTTTGTTTTTTTTTTTCTTTTGGATGTATAACTGAGCTTTATTTAGTAAAAAGGAAAAATATTTACATTGAGTAGTAATGTAACAAAGGTAGAAATATAATAATTTCATTTCAGTTACATAGTGCGACGGACGGCTGACCCCGGTGTGGGAGAGAGCAGCAAATCACCTGCCGTCGAATAAATTTCTATAGGACCACCTTACCTGGTCGAGTACTCCCAGAGGGGATATTGGGCCCGTCGTCAGTGCGAGCTTGCTGTAGGCTCGCTGGCCTACCGTTGACCTCCTGTGACTGATGCTGAAATCCGCGAAAAAGAACGGTCGCGAAATAACTAGGCTATGGTGTCGATTAAATGTACTTCTTTATTTAATCCAAGGCCCAACTGGCCGAAAAACCACTTCAAATTGCCCAACGGGCGATATCTTACAATAATGCGCGACGAGGCACAAGTTCGACTCGACTTTACTTTCGACTTTGCCCACCAGGGGCGCGCTCGGCGCTCGCGTCTACCGTATCTCGTGATACGAGCTTAATCGGCCGAGCCAATATGGCCGCTGCGCGTGCGATCTATGCGACGATGTCGAGTGCACGTGTACCGACGCGACGTGGCACTCGCACCGTGGTCTCGATGATGCGTTGACTGTGTCGCGGGCGATCCGCTCTGATGTTACCGGCACGGATTTTCACGTACTCACGCACACCAATACAATGCTGGCTGCATATCGCCGCTGCGATACTCGCCAGCCGAGCTCGAACACACACGCAATCACACGCACACGACCCGGCCGTCGCTTCGACCAATGATTCGCAAATAACCTTAAAAACTAACCCCAATTCTTCGGCGCCTCGGCGTTGGATCGGCTCCTTTCCTTACTGGCGTTCAGCCCTCGTCCGGGCGTCGACGGTCACGTGCGACGGAGCTGTGCGTCCTTACGCCCACGTCTGGGCAACGATGTTCGACGGCGTACACACGTGCACACTCACTTGCACGAGCCCTCCTGGGCGACTCTCACACGGGTGCACTCGCTTGCACGGGCCCGGCTGGGCGAGATCTGCCGTACTGGCTGACTTTTCCACGGGCACGCACTACAACTAGCCCTCCTGGGCGAACTCGCACTGGTACTTCTGCGTTGGCTTTCTTGGTGCCGTCTTCTACGGGCACAGACCGCGGTGGCTTTCTATTTTTCTAATCTCGCACTCGTAACTCGCGATAACCTCGAAGCTTTTCGATGGCGGCCGTATCTCACGTGTCTCGTGTCCCTTGCTCGAGCTATTCTGGCGCGATCTATTGCGCGTCGGCGCGTCTGCTTACGCGCAGCAGTCCGTCTCTCTCGCACGCGTACGCCGCCGCACGTGCCGAAACGTCGTTGCTTGCTGCTGCCGCTGCTGTCCTTCTCGACCTGTAAGTCGCGAAAACATACACGCACACACACATGCTCGCGCGACTTATGCTACAATACACGGCGCGACGCTCCTATGCCTTGTGCCCCGTCACAATAGAATATGTAAATACATCCACGTCACTTTCCCTTTTTTCCGTCCCCGCGGAATCCGCCGTTAGGCATTACTTCACGGGGCCGCATCGTCCGGTCATCACCTTCTGTCCGTTCCTTCGTCTCTCAGTCTTGTTACGACTGAGAAGGCGAAGGAAGCAACCGCGAGCCAGTTCGGCTCGCTCGCAAGCATGAGCCTGGTAGTGTTTTCCGGCGTCATGACCTCGTGGAGCACGGAGTGCAGTCTCTCTCTTTCCTCGCTGAACCTCGGGCATTGGTAAAACACATGCTCCACGTTCTCGATGGATGAGGGGCAGACCGGGCATTGCGCGCTCTGATTGTGGTCGTAGCGTCGGCTGTGGTGTCTGAAAAAACCATGCCCGGTCAAGAGCTGCGTGAGATGGTGGTTCAACTCTCCGTGCCTCCTCTCGATCCACGCTCTGATGTTTGGGATCAGTCGGTGCGTCCATCGGGCCCCCGTCGACCGGTCCCATGCTTCCTGCCACTTGCTTAGCGTTGCCAAGCGCTCCTCGTTCCCTGCGTCCTCTAGGCGGCGGCCGTAGAGTCGCGCTCGCTTGTCCGCAAGAAGGGTCAGCGGTGGTTTTCCAGCAAGGACATATGTGGTCTCGTAGGATACATGTGGCCGGCCTCCGATCACACGCAGGCAGGCTCGTCGGTGGGCTGACTCCGCTTGGCGTATGTAGGCTCGCTTTCGAGCTGCTGTGCTCCAGACGGGGGCTCCATGCAGGAGTATGGAGTCGACGACGTGAGCATACAGCTTGCGTCGGCTGCTTCTGGGCCCGCCAGAGTTGGGCATGATCTTCGTAAGGGCCCCGATCACACCGGCTGCCTTCGCGCTGACTGTTCGGAGATGGTGGTCGAACTTCAGCTTGGCGTCGATGTGCAGGCCCAGGTAGCGGATGGAGGGGGACGAGCGTATGCTGTGGTCGCCTACCGTGATGGTGATGGTTTCCTCTTTTTTCCTGCTTGTGATGAGCAGAGCCTCCGTCTTGTGGTCAGCCGTATTTAAGCTGAGAGCCTGGAGCGCGCCTCGCACCTGTAGTATGGCAGCGTTCAGATGGCCACCACTGCGATGTCGTCCGCGAAGCCGACGATACGAACATCGCCGTCGAAGTTGAGGCGCAGGATGGCGTCGTACATGACATTCCATAGGATCGGCTCGAGCACCGACCCTTGGGGGACTCCTGCTGTGACTTCGCAGGACTCCGGACCATCGTCCGTGGTTAAGTCGAGCACTCTTGCCGAGAAGTAGCTGGAAATGATTCTCAGCAAGTAATCGGGTACGAGCAATCGGCGTAGGGCGGCGAGGATGTTGTCCCACCGGGCCGAATTGAACGCATTTTTCACGTCGAGTGTCACCACGGCGCAGTACTTCTTGGTGCCACGGCGCCATCTTTTGCCGGCGATGGCCTCTCGTGCGGTGGAGATGACGTCTTCTGTCTTGACCGCATATGATTCTCTCAAGAATCTTGCCCACCGTGTCCAGCATGCACAGCGGACGATACGAGGACGGCTCGTCTGGGGGCTTGCCTCGCTTTGGGAGCAGGACAAGCCTCTGGCGCTTTCAGCCAGACGGGAATACGCCGGTCTCCAGACACGTCGTGTAAACCCGTAGAAAGATGTCGGGACGCGCCGCAATAGCGAGCTTGAGCGCCGTGTTGAGTACGCCATCCGGGCCTGGCGCCGAGCACTCCTTGATCCTGGACTGAGCTCTTTTGAGTTCCTCCAAGGAGACGGCTGGGATAAGCTCTCCTGCCCGTCGCGGTGGCTGCAAGGCGGGCCCGCTCGGCGCTCGCGGAAACAGAGCCGCCACCGCGCCGCGCACCAGGAGAGGGGAGCTGGGATGCCTGGTCTGCGGGCATCGCAGGCGCGACATGGCAATCCTGTATGGCCTGCCCCAGACGTCGTTGTCGACCTCGTCGCAGAGCTGTCTCCAGCAACGGCGCTTGCTGTTCTTGATCGCCACGCGCAGCAGACGTCTTGCGGAGGCGTAGTGGGCTTCCTCGTCCTGCCGGCCACGCGATCTCTGGGAGAGTCTGCGGGCCCGCACACATGAGCGCCGGAGATCAGCAATCTCCGCCGTCCACCAGTACACCGGTTCGCGGCGGTGGCGAGGGACCGTCCCGGACATTGAGGCATCACATGCGCCGGTTATGACGTCCATGAGGCTCGACGCCATATCCTCCGCGGTCCCGGAAGCGACCGATGCGTTGGACACGACGGCGGAGAAACGGTCCATGTCGAGAGTACGGGCGGTCCATTGGGCCTGCCATTCCTCGATCGTCTTGGCCCGTTCTTCACTTTTGACGTTTTCGACGCGACGTAAGTACAGCCTCGAGCGTTCGTCGATAAGTAGTGTGAGCGGTGGTATGCTCGCAAGAACGTATGTGGCCTCGTGTGAGATGCTGCAAAAACCGCAGATCACTCGCAGGCAGGCACGACGATGAATCGAGACCGCCTGACGGGCGTAGCTCTGCTTCTTCGCAGCCTCACTCCATGCCGGGGCACCGTATAGGAGGATCGAGTCGACCACGCTGGCGTAGAGCCTGCGTCGACTACTCCTTGGGCCTCCAATGTTGGGCATAAGACCCATGCAGGGCGCCTGCAACCCGGTTTGCCTTGTCGCTGACGATGCGAAGATGCTCTTCAAATCGCAGCCTGGCGTCAATGTGCACGCCTAGGTACCGGATGCAGGGAGCCGACGTGATGTAGTGGTCGCCGGCTCCGTCACTTTCCTGCTGGTGACCAGGAGAACCTCGGTTTTCTGGTCAGCGGTCTGTAGCCCCAGTTCAGTCAGGGCTGCTCGCACTAGACGTATAGTCTCGTTTGAGTAATACTCGACGAGGTCTAAGTGCTTGGCCACCACCCTGATTGCAATGTCGTCTGCAAATCCGACGATTTTTGCGGACCTCGGTAGCTCGAGCCTTAGGATCCTATCGTACATGACATTCCAGAGAATGGGGCCAAGTACGGATCCCTGTGGCACGCCAGCCGTAACTTC
>NW_019641702.1:0-273449 GCF_000599845.2 Trichogramma pretiosum
TGAAAAATGTACTCGAAGAAGTGGTACAAAAAAAAAGGATTGTGCGCAGTTTACGAAATCTCGGGAACTAATGAACCGATCCTTACGAAATATTTACCAGACATTCTTTGCGACTATAGCTATTGTATGGATTGAGCGATTTTCGATTTTTGCAAAATTGACAAAATGGCGGATATTGTTCCAAAAACAACAAAAAAACGCGCGTTTATTCACGAATTTCTAGCACATAAAAATACTTAAAACCAAAATTTTGAAAAAGCCTCAATTCATACAATAGCTATAGTCGTAAAGAATGTTCTGGTAAAAATTTCGTTCATTATTTTCCGAGATTTCGTCAACGTGCCGTTGAAAAACCTTGTTTAGAGAAAAACACGATTTAAGTTTTTTTTAGCATTTGAGCGCGCTTAAATGAAAAAGTAAAATTCGACCAAAAATACAGTTAGATTCAATCATCAATCTTCAATCTTCATGAATTTTTAATAAGATACTTTTGTATATGGGTCATATCAGAAATGAGTTGATAGGTCCAAAAATGACCTATAAACTAAATGCATTTCTTAAAAGTACATGAAAAAATAAACCTTTTCATGTGTTCAAAAAGTGCCATGGTTTCTATCTTCAAAATCTACAGCTGCTCAAAGTTAGAATCTGAAACCTAACTTTTTTCTCCATAGGCCCAATGTAGCTCTGAAAAATAAATCAAACGTAGTATTTTCATGTATTTTGTGATAAGGAATTCATCGGTGATATGTAAAAAGTGATTCAGATACTCTTACACCATTAAAAATCAAAAAAATGCATTTTAGGCCCAAAATAGATGTGTTCGTCCTCTTGGATTTGCCTGAAATTAATAGAGTATCATCACAACATCAAATTAAAGTCCTCTACCAAGTGGCATTATCGGTTAGCCAATATCGAGGAAGATATACTATGAAATGTGGCCATCTTTCACTTTTACATCATGATAGACTGAATGTCGACTATCAATACTGCCTAGAGCAATGAACTGCATTGAAAGCAAGCTAGAAATACACAGCTTCAAAAAGATAAATTAAAGTTCAATCACAAGTACTTTCTGCGCAGAGTTCATATTTAATACCACTGTGAATGAAACAAACGCTAAAGTAATATTCAATCCAAACAGTGCATACTAGTATTACTTATCTAGCATAAATGATGTTATTAATTGATTACATATGAATAAGGTGTAACTCTGTGCAGAAAGTACTTGTGATTGAACTTTAATTTATCTTTTTAAAGCTGTGTGTTTCTAGCTTGCTTTTAATGCAGTTCATTGCTCTAGGCAGTATTGATAGTCGACATTCAGTCTATCATGATGTAAAAGTGAAAGATGGCCACATTTCATAGTATATCTTCCTCCATATTGGCCAACCGATAATGCCACTTGGTAGAGGACTTTAGCTTGATGTTGTGATGATACTCTATTAACCCATTAACGCGCAAAAGTGCAAATTTGTGCATGAATTTTCCGTTGTAAAAAAATTATAGATAAAGTTAAAATATTTTCNGAAAATTCATGCACAAAATTGCACTTTTGCGCGTTAATGGGTTAATTTCAGGGAAATCCAAGAGGACGAACACATCTATTTTGGGCCTAAAATGCATTTTTTTGATTTTTAATGGTGTAAGAGTATCGGAATCACTTTTTACATATCACCAATGAATTCCTTATCAAAAAATCATAAAAATACTATGTTTGATTTATTTTTCAGAGCTACATTGGGCCTATGGAGAAAAAAGTTAGTTTTCAGATTCTAACTTTGAGCAGCTGTAGATTTTGAAGGAAGGAACCATGGCACTTTTTAAACACATGAAAAGTTTTGTTTTTTCATGTACTTTTAAGAAATGCATTTAGTTTATAGGTCATTTTTGGACCTATCAACTCATTTCTGATATGACCCATATACATATTTATATTTACTAATTTCATTTAGTTAAATATTTTGTACACTTATATTTGTAATGATATCAAATGTAACTTTGCATTGACTAAAATCTTCAATATTTTTACAAAAAATGATAAAAACAATTTTCGGTTTTTAAAAGTTTGTTTCAATAGCAATCTTTGTCAGATATAATTTTAAAATTGATATGTATTGTTTCTTCTCTTGGATTAAATTTTTGTCTCATACACAATGAATTTCAGGAGAAACGTTGTTAGTTTCATAAGACAAATTAAATCCTAATTTCATATATGGATAATTCCAGGATAAACTTTCACCAGGAACAATTTCTTTAACTGGGCCAGATAAAACTACAATTTGATCTTGATCTAAGTGCCAATCAACGCATAAAGCTATCCCATTGAAACTTTTAGTTCTGAAATTAAAAGTCACATGACAAACAATAATTAATTAGCTTTTCAAATATTGCAACTTATTCATGACGTTTTAATATTTACTTCTCTTACAATTGTGCACCCATTGTTTCTTCCTAAAGATGAATCAAGCGAGTATTTTAAAGCATCATCAGCTAATCTTGTAAGATGACTGTCGACTGGTCCAGCTGTAGGAACCGTCTCCACGACTAGCTTTCAAAGCTACTTCATTTCTAGTTTTTACCGTAGGGTCCCATGCATGTGACAAAACTTGAGGTTCAATGATGATTGCAAAATCAATGGCAAATTCTACTCTGGCTGATAGTTCTGGATTTCAACATACACATTTTCCTTTTTCATTAACAAGACCATGCAGTGTTGCCTCTACTACTGTAGTTCCAGTGGAAATTGGAACTGTCACAACATGAGTTCCATTATGACTGGTGAATTTTTTATGAAAGTATTTTTCACTGATTTTCACGTTTACTTCAATATTTTTACTAATATAGAATTTATGGTCTTTACTGAAATTGAAAAATTTTAAATAAAAATTGATCTTTATTTAAATTTAAATTCTGAATCAAGTTATTTTTACCTGTCATCGAGAGTGATTTAGTTCTATGAAGAAGTGCTATGTATGCAACTTCATTAACATTAACTGTTGCCGTGATAAAATAATACCATATTCCTCATGAACAATTATAACAAATATTTTGACTTTAGTTTTCCAAAGCATCAATGCATATGCACTAATTCTAGCGTTATTGATATCACAGATTTGTGAGTTCTCAGCTTCTAAGTAATAATAATAATGACATGACTTTCTAATATTGACATGCTGGAATGTGAATTTCTTCTAATCTTCCTTGGTGAAAATGAAATAGAACATTTTTACACATCAATTAGTTTGAATTTATAGAGTTATATAAATTAATCATAAATATACCTGCACTATTCTGTAAGTAAAACTATCAAATGGCATGGTAGAATATCAGATGGAATTAATATCAAATTTGCTACAACAATCAATTTGACTTTGACAGGAGATACATGTTTATAATCTGGATATACTGTATTCTTACAGAAACTTTGGCCGTACCAGTTTTGACACCTTCTAATAGTACAGTTACAATATTTGAATGATCACTTCACAGGTTTGACATTATCTTCATCACAATTGAGTAACCTCAACGTTTCTTCTCATTTTGCTATGATGCTTTGATAAGTTTCATTTTCACTATCTAATCCAACTCCAGTTAAATTTTATTTATTGTAATCGTGCTTTCGATTACTTTCATTTGAAACTACAGGCAAACCCCGTTATCCGCGGATTCGTTATCCGCGATTCTTCGTATCGCGGTACCCCTATTTGTGACCCAACTTCAGTATCCGCGGTTTTTTGTTTTCGTATCCGCGGTTTTTTTTCTGGAGGTTAACATTTTGTACGCGTCAAATTAAAAAATTTTTTTATTAATTTTTATTTAATTATGTCTCGACCAACACCAAAAAAAATAGTTTCAATCGAAAAAAAGCGCGATAGAAAAGTTCTTAATTTGGTCGAAAAGATCAAAATTCTCGACGCGTTGGCAGTTGGTGAAAAAGTTGCTACCCTCGCAAGAACCCTTATAAAAATTTCCTATAGGATCTCGCGAAATTCCTACAGGAGTCCTATAGGATTCCAATAGGAATTTCGCGGGATCCTATTGGAAATTTTTATAAGGGAAGATTCAACGTCAACGAGTCTTCGATCAGAACAATCTTCGACAACGAGAAAAAAACTCGAGAGAGTGCAAAATCTTTGGGAAAGCATGCAGAACAGTGCAAGATAAGTCGCTCGCCTCGTCTTGAGAAAATGGAAGACATGCTCATTGTTTGGCTGCAAGATTTGATGCACAAAAAAATTCCGATCGGTGGAGATGTCATACGCGAGCAAGCCAAGTATTTTTACAATTATATTCAAAAAAATAGCGCAGCTTCTTGTACTAAAACATACCTGAACTTACGGCCAAAATTATTGGAAAAATTTTAGCTGATGTAGAACAATTCATTGAACGAGCCATAAATCATGATCCAATAATGACTCGAGCCTTCAATTCAAGCAAGATATAACAAAATCATTGCAGTGTTATGAAAGTTTATGCGAAGATTTGATGCGCAGAGCGAAGCAAAAAAGTTTGACTGAGTATTTTACTCGAAAATAAATAAATACTTCGATTTTTCATAAAAAAAAAGGTGTTTTACTCTTTCGTACATTGACATTTCAGCTGGACGAGGAACCGAACCCCCCTTTCCCCATAAGAACAATGCTTCGGTATCCGCGGTTTCGGTATACGCGGTACTTTTTTGGAACCGAACCCCCGCGGATAACGGGGTTTGACTGTATTTCATATTGCAGGACATAACACTTATGACTGCGCATTGACCAAGTGGGCATGTATTTTTCATAAAAATGAACAATTTCTTTCTTTCTCTGCTCGTCGAGATCCCAACAAATTTCAAATTTGACGTTGAAAATATCAACGTTTCTCCTATTTGACATAATCTTTGCCATCAGGTCAGTTTTGCACTTGCGCCAAGAGTACTTTCATTGCAGAACTCATATTTACGTCTGCTCGAAGCGAGCCGCCGAACTGAGAAATCACTAGGGAACGAGAGAAAACGCACCGAGAAAGAACTAGATTTAGTGAGAGAATATATCGATGCCCAGCACTCGGTGTAGCGCGGCAACATTTATTCTTCAAATCGCTAGACGCCATACTCATAGTCGCCGCTCTTCCAGTCACCCCTCCCGACTATGATCGATGCAGCTCCGACAGTGATCGATGCAGCTCCGAAATTACTTCGATGCGCTCAATGGGGTGGACGCATTCATTATACAATGGTGTGAGTTTCCTGTGGTCTTCTCTCTTGGTATGTTTATGACGAACAAGTGCTTCGACTTTATAAACAAACAACAAAAATAATGCAAGATTCTTTAACTCTATATTTGTGGTCAGAGTAGTCAGACTCTACACGGAAAAACTTTTGACCATGTTTTACGCTCGAATGCTGAAAATGAATCACACTCGAGTTCGGCTGAGTTTGTTTCAGTGTTGCGGTGAATACGATTTACGCTCAGTCTTGAGCCACTCAGTCACAATTATTGAATAGATTTAACAAAAATGAATAAATATTGAATATAAGAAATTTATATGGGGTGGTGACTCTCGCAACATCCGTCCACAATGTAATACTTGGTCAATTTGACAATGAATCAAGTATTATAGTCAAGTGAATTACTATGTAATGACTGTCATTTTGGTTTTACAAACTGTTTTTTAAAATAAATCAATGCAATTATAAAACACAGTATATTAAGCCCCCTTCAGCAGGCTGTAGCGAAAATGAAAAAAAATTTAGATGGAAGTGAAATTTTAACCAATGATAGTTTATTAAATGAAAAGATTATAGATATTATAGGAAATCTTATTCGCTTTTGAATGATATAATTATAAATGGGTGTTTTCAACCATTTTCAAAAGATATTAAGAATCCAACATATTTCCCCTATGTTCTGTCATGCTAACTCTGTGTGCTGCGTTACGCATATAGATCCACATTAATCTTTCAAATTCATGATTCAGGATTAATTCGCTCGCATCGGCAGAAGCCGAGAGCATTTCGTGCTCGGGTCTGAGCATGAACTGTGATCGACTTCGAGCGCGAATATCTTTCCAGATTGAGTTAAGGGTAACATCCTGCTCAGCGTCGGTCATAATACGCACTCGACAGAACTCGAGGGCGTTTCGCGCTCGGGACTGAGCATGAATTGTGCTCGACTCAGAGCGTGAATGTATCTCTATGTATTCGAGCCTGAAACATGGTCAAAAGTTTTTCCGTGTACTTGCGCGACCTGAAATGAGGCAAGGGCTTGCGTAAAGTTATGACACAAGATGTTGTTTAATACAACAAAACAAATTTATTGCAATTGGAAATATAGGGAATAGGAAATATAGTTATATATACAGATTACTTACAAAATATATATAAAATCGATATGTACAACCACAACGATTCACACGGCTCGACTAGCCAAGCTCGAGTGCTATACGCGCGAGCGCGGAAGTTACCATATAACTTATCTACCCAGTTGAAAAAAAATTGCATGGATATCCACGTGGAAATCCACAAGGATTAGTAATCCTCGTGGACCATACAGGGATTCCATGTGGATCGTACAGGGATTCTACGTGGATCATACAGGGATTCCTCGTGGATCGATCATGGGCTGAAAAAAATGCAATCACCACGGATATTCTACTGATCCACGTTGATTTTTTTTCAATCCTCGTGGATGTGGAACTTGTTCGCGGGCACGCGCTCGAAACATCCGCGAGGATTTGCGGCGAATCACCACAGATTTTTGACTGATCCACGCTGATTTTTTTTCAATCCTCGTGGATGTGGAACTTGTTCGCGGGCACGCGCTCGAAAATCAACAAGGATTTCCGTGCAAATCCCCGTGGTTTACGTACGTGGACTCTTTAAATGATCCATGTTCGATCCACGTGGAATCAATGTCCCATCCTCAAGGAATCCCTGTATGATCCACGTGGAATCAGCGTGGATAATCCACGGGGATATCCAAGCAATTTTTTTCAACTGGGTATGCAATGCTTGTATGTGTCGACTTAAATTATTTTTATTTCCAAATCTTTTCTTGCAAGTGTCGCAAACAAACTTTTTCTCTCCATTATGCTTAATTTTTCGATGAGCAGTTAGGTTGGATTTCAATGAGAATTGCCAACCGCAATGTTCACACAGAAAAGGTTTTTTTTTCGGTGCACAGCATCAACGTGCCTTTTCAAACAACTGAAGTCTCTAAATTGATCCTTACACTCGGGACATATTGCTTTCTTGACTCCCTTATGAATTGTGGCACGATGCCTAACAAGACTAGATTTAGTAGAAAGTGTTTTTCTACAATCACTGCAAAAGTACTTCACACTATTCTGACTCATAGTTTCTTCTCCATTTTCTGTCGTTTTTTCCGACTCACAGTGCTTTTCAAATTTTCTGCCGCTTTCGTGAGGAACCAACAAGTGGGACGTTGACTCTTGCAAATCTCTTGCGATCGCCTCAATTGCGTCTTGTTCCTCTTTTTCTAAAAATGATGCAGCTCCGACTATGCTCGATGCAGCTCCGACATTGCTCGATGTAGCTCCAACTATGCTCGATGCAGCTCCGACATTGCTCGATGCAGCTCCGACTATGCTCGATGCAGCTCCGACTATGCTCGATGCAGCTCCGACATTGCTCGATGTAGCTCCAACTATGCTCGATGCAGCTCCGACTATGCTCGATGCAGCTCCGACTATGCTCGATGCAGCTCCGACATTGCTCGATGTAGCTCCAACTATGCTCGATGCAGCTCCGACATTGCTCGATGTAGCTCCGACTATGCTCGATGCAGCTCCGACTATGCTCGATGCAGCTCCGACATTACTCGATGCTTGGTGTTGAGCCTCTATATCCTTCCTCAACCTCTGCAAATTGGACTGCGACGAAACAAACTCACAAGCTTCGGCCAGCATAGTTGCTAATTCATCTAATTCGAGGTTCGCGGGCATGTTTATTTTTAAAGTAAAATAATTGTATTTTCTACAATTCGATTTCGCGCACTGTTATGGAATTTCATCTCTGAGAAAGTTGGTGGAGATTGATATTCAATATATGTACGATAGCACGTGCGAACTCTTTGAATCACTAATTAAGTATAAGTGGAGCGACTCGTCTGGTCTGGCGTACTCGATGCAACTCCGACTATGCTCGATGCAGCTCCCGACTTTGCTCGAATCTCAAAATTTTCCGAATTGTAAGATTTTTTCCTTTAAATTTAACACTTATTTTGATTTATGCGACCAAAAAATAGAAATTTTTGATAAACATAATAAAAGTCCTCAAAATAAGAAAAATGTAGGCATCGAAATGATAAACAAGTAAGTTAAGACCAACCATTAATCACATCATTATAATAGTCTATTTTACACCAAGTTATTCGGTGGCTCTGTGAAAACCTTTTAAGGAGGTATGGGAATCGCGGAAAACATATATTTTTGTTGTTTCAGCTCACTTGTTGGTTAGGGCACTAATGACCCACGATTTTTTAAACATAACAATTTATTTCTCGACAACTAAACGGTTGATGAAGTTTTGAAGAACAACGTTCTCCACGGTTTTTGAAGTCGAAAACTCATGTTTTCTCACAAGAAACCATGTTAAAACGTCTAAAATAATTTTTCATTTTTTAAACAAAATATTACTGTGGAAAGTTGTATTTTGAATTAACGCTCATAATATAAAGTTTCAAAGCAAATAATTTTTCTTTAAACTTGGCTGCATTTTGAATGAGATTAAATCCAAAAATGTACGAAGTATTATTACAGATGATCGAAAACAGGATGGACAATCAGGTCAAAATGACAAATTGAACGACCAAAATGATTCAATGTGTACTTTTTAAATGAAGTTATGAACTTTCTCTAAAAGTTTATTATTTATAGAATTGAAGAAAATTTAATTGCGTCAAAATTTCATTTTTATTATTATAATACCTTAGATAAAATTTTCATAATGAATTATGACAAGTCTATTTTTAAAAATTTGAATCTCGCGCGTTCAGTACGTGAGACTAGGACTACCGACTAAGGCGCGCGTTTCGTGATATTGGAGCTATCCGCCTCGAGCCGCTACGATCTCTAACAGCGGCTCGAGGAGGATAAAATACGGAAAATAATTAGTACCATTCACAGAAGTAGTTGCGACGTCCTTCTTTACTGATCTCTCGTGACAAATTTTACGCATCCCGACTATTGGAATATCTTGTTTCCTACAGCTAAAACCAAAAAATAAGAGTAAGTTTAAAATAAATATTTATAATTTATCCTTTGTTTTCATGAGGTTTTCGTGTAAAGAATTTATAAAGAAGATGAAAAATTCCGTTTTAATTACGGGTTTAAGTTGGTAAAAGTAGGAAAGGCCAAGTGCATGTGTTTGAATGAAAACATTCTTTGGGGCGAAGAGCATTAGTATAAGTACTATTTTGAAACTCAGTTTTATTTTTCTGAATTTTTCTGTGATTGTTCATTTTAGTCAATTATAAAATAAAATTGTAACATACAAAATTGTTCTTTTGGAAAACTGCTGAACACAAAACTAAATTAAAATGAAAATCAAAAATAACTAATATCAAGCTTTCTTTATAAAATTTCTACTCATTTTAAATCTTTTGAAAACTTATCTGAATGCATTTTTTGTCTTTTTTTTTTATTTATAAAGTTTAAATCTTCCTAAAAAAGTATTGAAATTTGAATTAGAGGTTGTGTTTAGTTAAGCCACGTGGTTATCATTCCGCACTGTCTACTCAAATGCAACTACCAAACTTTGAATGTGCATTTCAATTAAAGAGTATACTACACGGCAGCGCGTCCATCATTCGTATCGTATACTCCCCAATAATACGCAAGCAAATCGCCAATTTTATAAAACTTTTATGAATTTATTGTGCACTAATTATAATAAACTTTACGAGATCCTGAAATTTCTTACGTAAATCATTTGACTAATATCGTTTTTAATTCTATTACAGATGTCAACCATAAAATTAAAAAGTTCTGACGGAGTCATCTTTGAAGTAGATTTACAAATCGCTAAACGCTCCAAAATGATCGAACAAATGATTGCAGTTTTAGGCACAGATGATTTAGACGAAAATGATTATTTCCCTTTACCCAATGTCACATCGCCTATTTTAGAATTGTTTATTGAATGGTGTACTCATCATAAAAATGATTCTTTAGTAGAAAGAGATGATACGGAAACAGTGTCGGAATGGGACGAAAATTTTTTCAAGGTATAAAGTTTCAATATTTGCATTGTTTAAATACACAATTTATTTTTGTTGACATGAAAGAGTTTGAAGACTGACATTTAAGAACTTGATTTTATAGAAAATAGCTACTGAAAATATGAGTTTAAAATTAAAATTTTTTATCGTACAATAATAATAAATGTTCCTTTGAGATCTTCCAACATTCAAATTTTTTTTTTTATTGTTATAGGTTAATACAGATAATTTGAAGGAGCTTATTTTGGCTGCAAACTACTTAGATGTTACAGAATTGTTGAGTGCTGCATGTGTGCAGGTAGCTAAAAAATTTGCAGGAAAAACTCCAGAACAAATTAAGATATATTGGAATAATCTAACAAGTTAGTTTTAGAAATTTTACATCGGCTCTCTACAAAGAATGATTAATAATTGTACATAATAACAAATCGATAATAGTTTTACAATAAGAATGTACTTAATATAATAAAATACTCATATCTGCAAAATTTCATGTGGTTATTTTTCAAAAGGAACAATTTTCAGTCATGAGCTAATGAATAAATGCTTTACAGATCTTGTCCCTATTTATACAACAAATCTTTGATTTAATTCTTTTAACTGTGTATATAAATATTATTGTTTCACCAGTTACAAAGCTTACTTAAGCACAAGTTGATTAATTCATATTGTTGAATTATAATTATGAGAAAGCATATGCAGTAAACTTTACTTCATTTATGGAACAAATTTATAGATTTACTTCAAAATTAAGTAACAAGCCTATGATGATCATTTTCTACAAAAAACAACAAAAATATTCCATGAGAATAATTTTCATGTATGGAGATACCCCTGGGGTCTAGACTACACCCAAATATTACAAAAGTTTTCTATACTGGGATAGTTAGTTTTTTTACTAAAGTTGCTCACTGTAGTAAATGCACAATTATCAGATAAGGATTTTTAAGTAAGCAAAGAAGAAAGTAAGTAATCTTCTTTGATATTAGCGATGTATAATCAATAGCTTTTGAATAATGAAGTTATCGAATTGGGATTTTCATTTTTTCATGTACTCTTTATGAGTAAATACTTTATTTCAATTTCTATTCTTGGCATATCACCCCAACTATGTTTAGCCCATGTATTTTTATTTTGTCACCAAAGACATGGCTGGCAAAAAAAAATTTTATATAATTGTATTCGTAGTTGAATTATAATAATTATATAGGTAAAAAGGTATAGGTTTAACTTGAATAAAAAAATATCAAATCAGGTAATAAGTTTCTATGATAATTTTTTTATGAAATACTGATGAACTTCTATATAGAACAGATTTAAAGGTTGAAATACAAGAAATTGGTAAAAAATATCAATAGATCATAAATTTCTCATAGAGTTCAGGCATACAAATGAACAATACTTTTAGTATAATTTTTTAAAATTTATGAGCATGAACCAGAGAAGAAATTTATATACATGAAACTGATTGAAATATGAAACACTTTTTATATGACCGTTTATTTCTCTTTGCATGGCAGAATATAGTGTATATAAACTAGCAATACTACATGAATATTTATTTAATAAAAATATAAAACATAAATATTAGTCTATGTGTACTTAATAAACGATAATATTTTTTTAAGAGAAATTTCAACATTTCTAAAAGTTGATATTCTCAAAAGATGTTAGACAAAAATACTACAGTTAAGAATTACATCATGATTTCATAAATTATAAGGTAAAAAAGCGAATTACAAAACTTGAATTCATCAGCATAACTGTACCCAAATTTGATTCGAAAACATAAGTTAAGATTAATTTTCTGATGATTTTATTATCGATTGCATTAAATTTGCCAATAAAGTTGGATCTGCTAACAACTTTAGTTGTTCAGAATCAATAAGTGATCGCTTATGGGCAGTAGCAAACTCTATTACCTTATCTTCCAAATTCTTTACTTGGTGTTTATGGGCAGCTATTAGAATTTTAATGGCATTTTCAATAGATAAACAAGAATATAATATTTTTCCACACTTGGTTTTCAAATTATCAATCTGATACTTATCAGCCACTGCTAAAAGTTCAATAATCATATCTGTTTCGATTGCATCGATCTCTCGAGTATAGATGTATCGCAACATTTCAGTTAGAATATTCTCAGTAACGTCTGTTATCTTCACGGAATTTTCTTTATTTTCCAACATATCATGTGCAAACATGGCTCTAAAAACTGGGCTGGCTGTTGCGAGTATGATTTTGTGTGCTGGTAATTCTTTTTCATCAGAAGTTGTCAATTTGACATCACTGAGCTCTTCACTAAGAAATGAAAAATGGAATTTCATTTTATCGATAATCTCATTTTCATCGTTAATGATATCTGAATCCAATGACGAATCCAATTCATTAAAAATTTCTAATTCACATTGAACAGTTACAGTATTCTCAGAAGATATTAATTTGTCAATATCTTCAAGTTTGAAAAATTTTTCATTACCCCAGTCTGAAGTACTCGAATGAACATGAAGAGAAGTTAATTTTTTAACAACTTTTTTATTATTTACAGCTGATAATGTGATTCTATATATGTGTTTATCCAGTTCATTTCTTAAAGTAATTGTACATGGGACAATAAATAGAGAAATGTATCCCATAGATTCTTCATTTTTTCTACCTTGAGGATACAATTGTAACATAAAATATTTTTTATCATCACTTCCAACACCAAACTGGGGGGATTCTATAGATTCTCCAACTTTCGATTTCATTAAGTTATAATTCTTGATTGTCCAAGTAAAAATGCACTCATTTAAAGTAACTGTAGTTGAAGCCTCTATTCGTTGTTGTAATGACATATTGACTCAAATAGCTAATAACTTTTAGAAACTTATGATGTGATTATTTGATCGAATGAAACTCTTAAAAATGCTTAATAAAATTAATAAAAAACACTATGAGGTGTATATGACGATTCGTTTATTTTTACTGTTAACGAGCCATCCTTTGTTTTGAGTTGCAAGTTTAATTAGCAAAACACGCATAGGTGGCGTGTGGAGCCAGTCGCACTCGCAAACATGTAATAGGCTGGTATGTATCAAACAAAGGCCAATAAAACGAATTCAAAACAAAAAAAAGCAAACATGTAATTTTATGCACACGTGGTTAAAAACACGTAGTACACCTACCAACAGGCAATATAAATATCAATATTCATATTAGCAATTTATTCAAATGATTCAAAATTTTTTTTCCAATGCAACAGTACATATGTCTCATGTATTTGACTTTTCAAATAAAATAAAATAATCTTACAGCAACGTAGCTCATGGTGATTTTGTAATTCAAGGCCTGAGATTAACTTTTTTTTATTATAACATTTGGTTTGGACATGTTTGTTAATGCAATAAGTGCTTAAATCTGATTCTAAAATTAATGGAGACAATCTTTTCTCTACTTAAATTTAGAAGGTTTGAATAATGTTTTACGATAGGCCTATAAACAATTTTGAAATATTTTGTCCCTTTAAGAGTAGATAATTTTAACAGTTTTTGTTTTTTTCTTTTTTTATTATTCATGAAATTAAAATAAAATAATAGATTGAAGTATGTGTTTATGCACTTTATTCACATTTCTAGTCTACAGATTGCTTTGAAAATAATGTTATAAACTTAAAGTACTAGATTTACAAAAAGTACTTTATCAAATGCTATTTTTGTATTGAATTATAAATAATGGATAACCAGTGATAATCAACTTGAATAATCATACCTGAGAATAAGCCTAATATAATACCTGTAATAAGTTTACAGCTTTGGTCTGATTTTTAGTTTAATTTAGTTATAAAATCATAAACAATTGTAGACTTATTTTGAAGATTTTCTCTTAATTATTCAGATTGGAAAATTTATATTGTGATATAATACCAAAGTTATACAACAAAATACTAGAACTAAAGTAAGAATTGTTTTATGGTTTATGATTTCATGGAAAACAACTAAGAAAATAAAGTTATAATGCATTTAATTTAATAATAAGGCTTTACTAAAAATTATACATAGGCATAAAAGAGTTAAAGTTAATCTTGTTGCGATTTGATAAGTGATTGGATTAAATTCACTAATATATCAGGATCATCTATTTCCGTAATTTTTTCAGAATTTGAAATTAGTTCTGTGTGATTTGTGATGAACTTTATTACTTTAGTTTCTAAACGCTTTAAATGGTGTTTATGAGCAGCTATTAAAGTTTTTATGACATTTTCAGTGGACAAATCTGCACTCAATATTTTTTCACACTTGGTTTTCAAACCGTCAATTTTATATTTGTCAGCCACTGGTAAAATTTGCAAAATTACATCTGTTTTGGTACTTACAATATCACCAGTGTAAATATATTTCAACACATCAACTAGAATATTGTAAGGAATATCAGTTATCACAATAGAATCAAAATTTTTTTTTGCTTTTTTATTTGTAAAAATGGCTCTAAATACAGGACTGGCTGTTGCAAGTATAATTTTATGTGCCGGAATTTCATATTCATCACTTTTCAATTTAACATCACTGAGTTCTTCACTAAGAAATGAAAAATCAAATTTCATTCTATCGACTGTTTCATTTTTACTGTAGATGAGTTCTGAATTCAATGAAGATTCACACCCAGTGAACATTTCTAATTCACATTGAATAGTTACAGTATTCTCAGAGGATATTAATTGGTCAACATTTTCCACTTTATAAAATTCTGGCCAACCGTAGCCTTGAAAGTCTGGAGTAAAATCGTAATGACATGTGTCTCTAAAAACAACTTTTTTATCATTAATAACTGATATTGTCCACCTGCATACGAGCTTATCTGGTTCGTCTTCTGAAATATTTATAGGATTGAGATATAACGACATGTATCCTGCATATTCCGTAGCATTTCCTTCAGGGAATAACTCCAACTGAAAGTATTGTACATTATCACTTCCAACGCCAAATTTCGGGGATTCTATTGATTTTCCAACTTCTAACTTCATTGAACGGTATTTCTTGATCGTCCACGTATAAATGCACTCATCCGAAGAAACTGTCGTAGAAGCCGTTATTCGTTGTTTTGATGTCATTTCGACTCAAGGACGTGACAGTTCTTAGAAATGTATTACTTGATTGAGTAATTTTGAGCGGTACCTGATAAAATTGAACAAAAAACATAAAAAAGACACTATCGTTCGAACAGGTTCTCCCAGCAACAATGATTGCAGCGCGCGGTACAAATGTTGTTTTCGCTCGTGAGTCGTGACTTTGAGAAGCGATCAATGATCAGTAGTAGTATAGTAGTTTATTGGCCTCATCGTTAGATACATAGCCAGATGGCGTTGGTTACAAAAAATTTTTGTAAATAATACTTAAAATCTAAAGTACAGAAAATAATATACATAATATGTAGTAGAGTACAAAGTAAGATAGACTTAACATAGCTGGTAAATATATACATATGCCATATACATTAAGATGTATATTATTTTATAGATTTATTTTATTTTGAACAGTTCAAACGGCGAAAGTAGCGAAATTTGTCGGTGTTTTCATGAAACATAAAGTCATATTTAAAATGTGAGAAAGATACCCAGTATCCGTTGCGGTTCAATCAACTGTTGCAAAATACCCATATTATTGTGGTATCAGATTGAACGACTTTACCTCAAATAAAACTGATCTTTAAATTTCAGAAACTTACTAACAAGAAAATTTTATCGAGCCAAAGGTTTATATATTAGTATTCCTTATAACAATTTCGCGGGATCCTATAGGGAATTTTTATAAGGGATGACAAAGTGGCAGTGCAATATTATCTGTACGAATTTAGCCTATATCGACAAGGCAGGTTTCTAAATGACATTCTAAATGACATTACTTTTGACATTGAAAAAGAGTTGAACGAAATATAAATATTTTAACAATCGCAATACAAATTTATAATAAATTCAACCAAGCAACTTAATTTCAGAATGCTTTCGATGACGTAATTTTTTTATCATGATCGATACAATGAAAAACTAAATTTACGCCGTCATTACCTTACTTTAATTTCGATTCAAATCGACAAATCTGCCGATCGACGTAATTTTGAAATCGAACCCTTTCGATCGGCTGCAGCACTCTATCGATCATCAAAAATCAAAACTTATAGGAACACATAGGTTTTCTGAACCGACGAGGCACTCGGTGCTCGATACATAGGGGCTGTCTTCCAAGATGTGCTCGAGTCGTTGGCGCGTGCACGCATCTTCGACAAGATATACCCGAGTGCGATCTTGGCACGCGCCTCGAGTGTACAATCGAGTTTCCGCGACGGAATCGTTGGATCGAGCGATATCCTGTCCCGTTGATTTTCGATGATTGGGTCGCAGGACCAGCAGCAGCAGCAGCGAGTATACGATACATGCTACGCTGCTGGAGGATGTGCAATGTATACAGTAGAGAAGGGATCGTGTGTACCATTTCGGAAACGAAGACGAAGGTACGGTAAGTTCTTCTCTTTTTTTTTGTCACGCAGCTATGATTACAAGTGTGCAACCAGGTGAGTTTTAAGAGAACGGCAGAGTATTTTACGAAATACATACGTGAAATATTATGTAGCTATAAAGCTCGACGCGTGACCCGAAGTGCTCCTTTCCTCGAGATGCTTTTTTTTTGTTACTTTATAATATATCACAGGCTTATGACATTGTACGCGAAAATGTTTTATATTAAATGCATTTGCATTTGTAGGTGTGCGACACATGTCTCATCTACAGATGTGTATACATACGTAATATCGTACGTTTTTATGGCGCATATAGGTACACTCGAACTGTCTGGACTGCCCGTTCGGATGCACGCGCGTACCAGACATTTGAAACTCTGCCAATATACATATACGTTTGTGCTATTGCGACCTTAAATTGCCTCGATATCATTTCGATGGAATGTGACGTTTCTTTTTTATCATGCGACTTTTTATTCGAAATATATACTTCACGAGCAGCGTCGTGCGCAGCGAAAAATTCAATATTTTCTGCACTATAAAATTGTATATCGACTGCATTGAAGATCAATCGCGAATATAGTTGCAAAGTGTATACGGGCCGAGCATGAAATATTTTTTTTTATGTATTTAAAAAAATATGTGCATTGTAAATATTTTACGATATTCTTTTTTTTTCTACTGTAGAATGCTACTATTCACATAATACTTATACAGAATTTACCTAAGTCACAGCCAGATTTAAGTCGGATTCCGAGAAGTAATGCGTTCGTCTCAATGCAAGAGGCATTCATCGCGTAAATCGAATACAAATTCTATTCCTCAAAGACTTCGCACCGACTATACTAAAATTTTTCACGGCTCTCAAATCTATCTGTTTCCCTCCCTCCCTCTCTCTCTCTCTCTCTCTCTCTCTCGTTAAAAGAGAGAATTTTGCTTACGAGACCGCAAGAGCAGTTATATAATTACGGAGTATTTAGTACAGCATTTATGTTATTAAAAAAATTTCAGAATGTGGATTTTCGTTGTATTTACTTTTATATACGCGTACACCAATTTGATTCTAGAAAAATAATTCCGACTAATCACGATTCCGTCGAAAACGTCCCTGCAGTGTGTGTAATATGTGTGACACAGAAAAGCCCCATGGGAGAAAAATCTATTGATTTTTGTAATCGACACAGTTGATTTGATCTGCTGGGAAGGGGGACGACAGCTCATGTAGGCGCGTAGACCCAATAAATTATCATTATTTATGATAATACGCGTAATGCAGAATATCGCTGAGACTCACGTACACGAGGACTGGAATTCACAAATTTTTCAATTCCCAAGGGCCAGTCAATATTTATCAGTAAAAAAGCGCGAACGTCTGTGCTCTTACACACGGTGGAAATATAAGTATGGAGAAAAGCCAGAATTTTTTTTTGCCGGGGTCGAACAATGGGATAACAATAAAAACAGAGCTCGACGTATGTAGACAGCACCCCCTCGACGTCTGAATTTTAAGGTCCTCTCCAGTCCAAGTGCGCGACGCGCGTGTACGTCTGGAAAGGCACGTTTATATGCAATCAGCATGTATGTGGGGAAGGGGATGCGTGGAAGTTCGTCATATACACAGTCGACAGACTGCAGAATTCAGCCAATGGACCAGGAACGAATCGTCGTGACTATATTTGCAGACAAAAATATGAATGAGATGGATCGGCTCTGCACCGGCTTGGAAAAGAATCAAAAATCTGCATATTTCAAAGGCTCAAATCTATGGGATATTTTTCAGTCCTTTTTTTCCATCATTACTTATTTTTTCGATTCGCTTGCTCGTCCTCGTTCCTCGCGCGACGAATCAAATTTGAATAATCAAAAGTTACCGATTATCCGGCACGCGCGCTCCCTCTCACCTTACGCACAATCGTCGACGCACAAAGATGCAACCCTCATAATGGATATGAAATTTCTCAAAGAGAGCTCCTTACGTACTCCACTATAGTGCGCGCGGGGGTAAACGATCTCGCGCGTGAGCGTGAATGCGTCTCTATATAAAATTGCGGTAAATACGATTGGCTGCCAGCACGGGTCGGGGGATGCGTCGTCTATCTCTCTTTCTCTCTTTTCTCCACACACACGTCGATCTCTTGAACTTTTTCCTGCGCGACACATCAGACGAAGCCGCACACGGCTCGATACGTATAGAGGCGCGTGCTGCTGCTGCTATACATCGGTCCATGCTGTATACAGTGTGATATATATTTTTCTGACGGCTTATACTACCATTCTTCGAGCGCGCACCACCGTTTCGTTTCCCCCGTTATTACGTAGGTATATGGTAGGCATATGTATGAGTGCGTATGTGTGTGTGTAGTGGAGCTACGCACTGCTTCACGGAGAGCTGTTTTCTTTCTCGCTTTTGGCCCCGCGCGTCAGTTTATGACACGGGGCTTGCCAGACTGCACGCACACACATAGGTATATAATAAGAGTGCGAGATGTCTGAATCGTTGTTTGCCGGCTACTTTAGTATATTTTTTTTCTCGATCGCGGTGATTCGAAGGCTCATATAGTTATAAACAAAATTTGTTGAGGGAGTTTTCGAATTCGGAGCAGTATTTTGATTTCGTTTTTCATTTACGAGTTTCAAGTGCTCCGTTTTTAGATAAAACTAAATTCAATTATTGTTGATTGCAAGTGATTGGTTCAGTGATTTATTTTAATGGTTTATCGGTGTGACATGTTTGAAAGTGTAATATTGTGTAAATAGATAAATAAAAAAGTGAAATTGTTTCATCGCTGACAAAATTCGCGATTTGGGATATTATTGGATGCGAAAAAAAGTGCAGCGTAGAAAACGTGAAACTTTTTATAGCATCAAAGTGCACGCAGTCGCTTTTAATAGCTGCAATCCCTCTCTCTCTCTCTCTCTCTCTCTTTTCGAGTGCGATCATCTCGCGGCGTCATACGCACGAACGAGCTTTTGAAGCATAATAAACGATTTTTCATTCAAACAAATAAGCTTTTCGATCGAGCGTGTAAAAAGTGCACGATGTAAAAAGACGAGGACAGCCTTGGAATCACTCGAAAAAGTCGACGATAATTATCGTATCGACGAAAGTTTGGCCGAGAATCGGTATTACATCGTTTGTTTTTGCCTCATCATCCTCGTTGCCTCTGCCGAGGAAGACAGCCTCCATCGTATTATTATAATCGAAGTCTGCCCGCGACGCATACGGGGCACGCGTCCGAGCTCTCCCACCACCACCACAGATCGACGATTGTCAAGAAAGTGAGTAGCAAACCACTATGATACCTAATAGTAAAATATGTATAGATGAAGATCTGTTTGGCGCACCTGCGGCTACTTACGCGAGGCTCATACGGAGCAGCAGCTGCAATTATAAACTTGGGATCGACTTGCGCGTGTTCGACACATGTCGCGCACTCGAAACGAGAAAAATCACTCGAATTTTATTTTTTTTTCGTTATTTTTTTTGACGTTTTCTCCCATTTCGATGGAGTGTACGCTTAGCTATCAAAAATGCTGTAATTTTTAAAAATAGTATTTATTAAGTCAATGTTTTTTCTGACGAAAAGTACTTGCGTTTTGTGAATATTTGCCAGAACGCGGAAAGAAGTCAAAGTGGCGTTTCAAACTTCACTGTCGGCTTGACTTGTATTAATAAACTACTACTCTGGGCTAAACAAGTTGTAAAATTGATAAAAATATCGCAATAATTGGCAAAAGCTAACAGTTTTTATCGAGGATTTTAGATTTTTAGTTTGCATGCTTTTTTACTCTTGTAGCAATACGTACATCATAAAGTTAATAAGTATGAATGATCGCATGATCGTCAAATGATTTATTCGCTTAGTATATATACTGCTTTTCTGAAGAGTCAATCCTGCGCGATCAAGTGATATTAACGATCATACATACATCTCAAAGGAAACAAATTTTCGCCGATATTTATTACACAGAAGCAATTTTACCGAGTGCGCATTACGCGCAGCTCGCGATAGCCGTAATTTTCGGCTTCACCGTAAATAGGCTCTCGCGCCGATCTCAAGTGTTTGCGCGTGCGGCCCGTCTTTTTCATACGGCATAGCTGTATGCGCCATATGGATAGCTTCGCGGAATTTTCCTAATTGGACTCGATGTATATATGCTTCCTCGCACCTATACACAAAACACATAATTCATGTTTCAACGATCGAGATCGCTTAATTATATCTTTTGCGATCTTAATAGATCTGTATGAAGTGCTTTGTACATGAAAAAAACACTCGTGTTCACCATAATGTGTGTGTGGATCTATATGCATCGAGACTTGCTTCAATATTAATATGTAATTTATGCTATATAAATTCGGCTTGTCACGTAACAGCAGGACCAAGCCCCATGATAGACCAGAGCGAGGATGACGAGGCCGCGCGGAACAAGGACGACGGGTCCGCTGCTGCTGCTGCTGTTGCTGATGCTGATCATGCTTATACCGTTCAATCTCGTGGCCTGTACGCAGGGACTACTACGTCAGATCGTCACTCGCAACGTCACCGGCGTACTACTCCAGGATCCAACGGATCGTCAGCCCGGTAGCAGCAGCAGCATCATGGAGATCGTCGACGAGCGGACCTGCTCGGCCGCCCTGGTCCGACTCACCTGTCGCTCGCTCCACAGCGTGCTGTTCGTGCTCGAGGCTCGTTATCTGCCCGAGCAGGACGACGCCTGCGTCTACGATCGGGACTCGCGCTGCGCCTACAAGCGGCTGCTGGGCAACGTGCGCCACCTGCAGCGACGACGCTACTACCTGCAGAGCCGCTACGGCCTCGAGCTCGACGAGGACCCCCACGACTTTCGCAGCAGCATCAATCGCAGGTGTGTGTGTGTGTGTAATAGTATATATCACTACCTTAGGCCGTGAAAAACAGGAAAAGTTGCTCAGAGTACGTGCGATTGTAGTTAGTGTCCCGAAAATCGCTCTTTTAGCTCATTGCGCAGCGGCAGGAAAGTATAGTCACTTTCGGGCCATTGGTACGTATGAAAACGAAATTATACGTACGCGTATAGATGACAGAAAAAGATACTATAGCTTTGACGCTTCGACCGAGTCGTAAATATATAACTATATCGGTATTACCGCAGCTTAGAGCGTGCGTCTACGTGTGCTGCTGGTGGGAAGCCCCACTTCGCGCCAGAGAATGTGTATATTTACGGCGCGTGTGTGATCGCGACAGACGATGCGACGAAATTTTTTTTGAAACGATATACTGGCCCCTCCCCTCAGGCGCGACCGCAAGAGAGCTCGGCCCTGCTATACTTACACGGATAGGCAGCTTCTTCGCGCAACGATCGGCGGAACGAGACAAAATCGGCTAGACGCATCTTTTTGCCGCTCGAACTTTTATGAATGGACATTTTAAATCCTTCATCGTTTTAATGAATAAGTGTCTCATTTTTCACGATTAAAGGGAGCCCCCCCTCGTACTTGATTGCTTTGCGTTAAAGTATACTACATATAATATATGCACCTGTGCAGGCTAAACGTAATTCGTTTGCGCGCGAATCATATACAAGGAAAAAAAAATTATCCCGAGGGAGCAAAGCCGCGTGACGAAAGACGAAAATTAATAACATCTATCTCTGACGCGTATCTCTCTTTTACTATAATATATATAACAGAGGGTGGAGGCGAAATCGGGAACATATTATACGCTATGTAAGAAATGCGAGCGCAGATGTGTACGCGCGATCGGTTCGGCCGCACGGGGAGTTTTGGTCGCAATATCGCGTATTAGACGGCGATAAACTCGGTGCGAGAGAAAGGGTCGCGAGTGACGAAAAAAGGGGTGATTCGATTCGGCAATGAGTGCATGTTTATAACTTTACTTTTCTATCTGCATAATATATATGATATAATATCGTTCGCGATCGCCGCGCCGTATACTTTGCCTATATCGCGCGCATTCGATCGCACACATTTAAGGGTGATACATCGCACAAGGATAATGTCCAAAATGCAACGCGACGACGTCAGCTGGGTATAGCTCGCATTCCTCGTATATATATCCGATCGTCGTTTATAGCGCGCTCTGCTTGCAGGGGTGCTTTTAATCGCACGTATAATACGCGCAAAAGTGAAAAAAAAGAAAAAGCTATATGGTAATCGACGTACACAGGGACTCGGCAGCGGAGCGTGAACTTTTAACGAGGAGCGAGAATCTCTCTCTGTGCCACGATCGCGCTTTTACGTAAATGTACGCGCATTGCTGAGCTTTTGAGATGTCACGGGTGGATTATAATTACGTGAATCGTGTATAATCACTGTCGCGTCCCGAGGAGTCGCACGATTCTTTACCGTGGAATCAAATTCTTCGTCGTTTGTGGGGAGAAAATTTTTTCAATTATGGTAGACCGAGTAATGGGAGAATTTAGAGTTTTAATTTTTACTTTTAAAATTAGTTTGATAGTATTACGTACTTTGTTTTCATAGATGTTCAGGCCACCATCATTGTCGCTATAAAGTCACGTCCGATCATCCAGAGGCATTATTTTGGAAACCTGCCAATATACATGTCAAGTATGCCTGCATCCCAGGTGAGTACTTAATACTTTAAATATTATATTTTTGTGATGAAACAAATGTCCGATCGCCCTAAGAAATAAATCATAAAAACTGTCCTGAGTTCTCTTGTCTACTTAATGTGTCTCTGTGCTCATTTAAGAATAGGTATGAATTTGTATTTTAACAACATTGAAAATTTATAGATACATTCACAATTTTATATGACAAAGTTCATACTTTTAGCTTTCGAAATACTTTTTTCTTAATGAAAAACAATGTTTTTCATTCAATGCACCAGTTATTAATCAAATAATTAAATGATAAAAGTTTCTGCAATAATTAATCGTCAAATCATGCCAGCATTTAATCTAAGACACAGCTTAGAGATATTTTTAGTCTAATTTTTCACAAAGTTTACAAAGCTTTTGACAAAAATGTTTATAAAATTATCATAAAATTATCAAACAGTATTAGAATAATTTCAAACAATGATGAAGTTACAAAAAACCAAACGATTCAGTTAAACTAATAGAAACTATATTATAAATTAACAAACAAAAATTAAGATGGATTTTCTTGTGATTTTGTTATTGATTGTATAATGCTGAGCAGAATGGCAGGATCAGCTATCTGCTGCAATTTTTCAAAATCAATGAGTGATCGTATGTGAGTTGCAACAAACTTCATTACTTCATTTTCCAAATATTTAACATTGTGTTTGTGAGCAGCTATTAGAATCCGAATGACATTTTCAGTGGATAAATCAGCACATAATATTTTGGCACACTTGATTTTCAAGTGATCAATTTGATACTTATCTGCTACTGCTAAAATTTGAAGAATAATATCTGTTTCAATAGCATTAATCTTTCCAATGTAGATGAATCTACACATCTCCACCAAAATATTGTAGGAAGTGTCAGCTATCTCAATGACATTGTCTTTATTTTCTAACATATCGTGAGTGAACATGGCTCTAAATACTGGACTGGCAGCAGCGAGTATAGTTTTATGAGCTGGAATATCTTTCCCATCAGAAGTTTTCAATTTAACATCACTGAGTTCCTCGCTAAGAAGAAAGAAATCAAGCTCTAATTTACTGGTAGTTTCATGATCTTCTGCAACATAATTTGAGTTAAATGTTTTGCAACCTGCAACAATTGACAATCTACAACAGATGATCATTGAGTCGTCTTTAGTAACTAAGTTACGATAATTTTTTTTTTCATACAATTCTGGCCAACCCCAATAGCTGATTTCAGAATCAAATTTTGCGTTAAATTTCTCATCAAGAATACTTGAGCCATCAACTTTTGTCAAAATTGATAATGTAAATTTACATACCAATTCTGGGTTTTTGTCATTCCCAATAAAATGTAAATATAATGCTATAAAGTTGTTACTTTCTTCCTCTTCTCCTTCTGGGTACAACTTCAAATAAAATTGTCTGTTAGAATTATTGCAGAAACCAAATTTAGGCGACGATAAATATTTTCCTGGCTCATTTTTAACATAAGAACTATAGTTATTGATCGTCCACGTGAAAAATAAAGAGCACTTTTCGATGTTAAAGTTAGAGCAGCACACTATCTCTTTATCCATTGATATATTACACTGAATAAAATTAATACTTAATCTTTCAAGACAAATTTGAACAATTTAATTATATAAACAAGAATTAGTGGTGTAGTCGTATTAGAAACGGCAATCTATATCACAGGAGCAGAAGAGCTCTGATGAGGTAACCGCATGAAACTACCGTGTTTATGAATGACAATCAGCTCCCACTCGGTTATACTGACTTCAGGAATTTGAGGATTAAATTCGAACGATATCCCCTAGTGATAGCCTAGCAAAATGGAGGTTATAATTTTTAGAATTTAAAAAATAGCATATATGGATTAATGTATCATCAATTTGATTTCAACTAAAGTAACAAGGTCTTGAGACTTTGAATTGAGTAAGAATATATTGGAAACATCACAAGCCAATGCTAAATTATAGCATTTTTATTATTATTTTTTAATTATTATAACAATTTTCGAGTTGACTGAAGCTGGGCCTTGAAAGCAAAAATCGCCAAACCTTTGATTTTCTCTAAATAAGGTATAAGATAAATATAGCTCAATACGTAATCGAAAAACATTTTGTCAGACAGGACATACGTGGCTGAAAGAATATATCGTATAGTAAAAGTAATAATTTCTTTAAATTTTAAAAACAAAATAAATTTAATGGCAATATCAATGAAAAAATTCAATTATGGGTATTAAACAAATTTATTGTGATTTTTTCATTTGTTCTTCAGAAACAAAAAGTTACAAAAAAATCAAATTATTCAGTTAAAGTAATGGAAACTATACTCTACTGTAACAAACGAACAAAATTAAGATAGATTCTCTTGTGAATTAGTTATTGATTGTATAATGTTAAGCAAAATAGTAGGATCAGCTATCTGCTGCAGTTTTTCAAAGTCAATGAGTGATCGTATGTGAGCTGCAATAAACTTCATGACTTCTTTTTCCAAATATTTAACATTGTGTTTGTGAGCTGCTATTAGAATCTGAATGACATTTTCAGTGGATAAATCAGCACATAATATTTCTGCACACTTGATTTTTAAACTATTAATTTCATATCTGTCAGCTAATGCTAAAAGTTCAAGAATTGTTTCTGTTTCAGTAGCATTAATGTCTCCTGTATAGATGTATTGCAGCATTTCAATTAGAATATTCAAAGTAGTGAAGTTTATAGTAATGGAATTATCATTTAATTCCAACATTTCATTTGTAAACATGGCCCTAAAAACTGGGCTAACCCTTGCAAGTATAATTTTATGGGCTGGAATATCGTAATCTTCAATTTTCAAATTTATATCACTGAGTTCTTTGCTGAGAAACAATGAGTCTAATTTCATTTCATTGGTCATTTTATGTACGTCAAATTTGAAACTTGAGGTAATTGATGTATTGCGTCCTGCAGAAGTTGACAATTGACAACAGATTATCATGGTGTCATCTATAGTAGTTAATTCATGGTCTTTTTCTTTTTTGTAGAATTTTAACCAATCCCAGCTGTTAACTTCGTTATTAAATTTTGTCCTAATTTCTTTTGTAAGAATACTTGGTCCACCAATTTCAGTCAAAATTGAAAATTCACATTTACAAATAAATTCTGTTTCTGTATCATTTTTGATACAGTGCAAAGATAATGATAAGAATGGGCTGTCACTTTGTGTTTTTCCTCCTGGATATAATTCCAAATAAAATATTCTTTCAGGGTCATTACCGAGGCTAAATTGAGACGATGACAAACATTCTCCTGGCACATCTTTGTCAATTAAACTATAATCGTTAATTTTCCAAGTAAAAGTGCACTTGCTTGTATTGAATTTAGTGCAGCACACTATTTCTCTATGGACTGACATATTGTATTAAAACAATTAATATGAAATCTTTCAATTTAAACGGCGATTATTTCTAAAGAAGACTAAATATTAACGTTTTGGTAAGGGTATTGGCAATCTTATATAGGTTTTCCCAAAGTTATATATCTAAAACAACGAACGTATCCGGAAGAATTCAATCCGTTTGCGATTAGCGAATTGTAATACAATACCGCTTTGCCTGCTCAAAATCACCGATGAATCCGCACAATCAAAAAGCTCGTCTAATGTAGACAAGAAGAATTCAATCGCTTTAAGGAGGTTCGGGGGTCTCAGAGGGGGGCGAAGCGGGACGCGAGGGGCTCCTATGTTCACCGTGTTAAAAAATCAGAACTGCCAACTTCGAAATAACACAAAATTATAGGTTTTTTCAATCAACTGGCACACAATTATAGCTATTATTAATAATTATATCATTTTAATGAGTTCTTTTTGATGTCTTATAAGACAAGGGATAAAAGATCAAAAAGAGGCAAGAGAAGAAATAGTTATGACTCAGATTTAAGCCCACCTAGATTTAAATCAAATAATAAATCTAATTTGATTTCATCAAGAGCCGCTGAAAAGGAAAGGGAACCTAAAAAGGTGAAAAAAACCTTAGATGGTACATCAGCTGGCCTTCAAAATATCAAATCTTTGAAAGAAGAAGAAGAAGCCAAGAAAAGACGTGAAAATGAAATGATGGAAAAAATGTCAAGAGAAATGAGTGGCTATGGTCAATCTACTGTTGTTCGTGATAGAAAAACATGTAGAAAAAGAAATTTGGAAAGAGAAGCTGAATATCATCATGAGAAACAGCAAGAACAAGAGGAGATCAATGCCAATTATGCACAATGGGGTCGGGGGTTGAAACAATCTGTTGATCACATGAGTAAACTTCAACAAGATCTGAAAGAGATGGACAAACCTCTTGCAAGGTATGCAGATGATGAAGATTTAGAAAAAGAATTGAAAAGTCGTGACAGAGACGATGATCCTATGTTGGCCTATATAAAAGAAAAAGAAATTAAAGAAGGCAAAAGAGCACCAAGCTATTCTGGCTCATTCATGCCCAATAGGTTTGGTATAAAACCAGGTTTCCGATGGGATGGAGTGGACAGAAGTAATGGGTATGAAAACAAATGGTTTGAACAGCAAAACATGAAGAAAGCAGTTAAAGAAGAAGTTTACAAGTGGAGTATTGCAGACATGTAAATTACCACTAAATAATAAGTAGTGTAAATAATGATTTAAAATCTACAAGCAGATTTGTTCCAGACAAAGAATTTAGTGGAACAGATAAAACTGGAAGTGCAAGGTCTGGACCAGTTTAGTTTGAAAAAGAAGAAGAAGTTCCATTTGGTTTGAGTAAATTTTTAAAACAAGCCAAAGGAGCCAGTAGCAGTGGAACTTCTTCTAAAAGGAAAGATGATGATAGAGATAAACGAGATAGTAAAAAAAGAAAACATTAGCGGCGAGATTAACAACTATTTGAATAACAACTGTATCATTACAAATTTATTACATACAAAAATGTGGATTTTTCTATGCTAATTATTTTCATCGCGCCTATCATATACTTTATTTATAACTTTAAAGATTCTTTGAAGTTGTTGTTTCTAATAGAAAGAAGCGCTTTTCAATTAATAGATAACAATAATACATAATTATTAACTCTCCACAGTTCTCTTCATTTACTGATTAATTATTTTATATTTTCACCTATGCTTTATGAATGTTTTATCGCAGCATCATCAGCAAAATAAAATAATATGGAAAGATGTTGATAGTATTTATTTTGTTTTTGTTTAGGCGACAATTAATAAGCCATACACAGATACGAAACACGATACTTTGATTACTGTCCTCCTGGGTATAATTTGAAGTAAAATCTTCTCTTCATGATCACTGTCAAGACTAAATTCAGACGACGATGTAGACTTTCCAACATCTTTCTCAATCAAACTAAAATTAATGATTTCCCATGTAAAAGTGCATTTTTCCATAATATATTTGATGCAAACTAATATTTCTTCAGACGATGGCATAACGTATGAATAATTATTATTCAATCTCTCGTGAAAAACTCACACAAAATTTAATGATAAATATAAGTATCATTCGTATTAGAAGCCGGGGTTTATCCACAATTCATGCTTCCAATGTTGCGAGGATAAGTAGGACGTAAGATAGGTGAAATCACTTCGTTAGGGAATCGCGCGATGCAGGCACCTTCTGCTAAGACACATCGCACAGTTCACCATGTTGACAGTGCATTATTGATATAAGAAGCGAAAGTAGCTACGTAGCATGTGGATTATGCAACTATCTTGAATAATATTGATAATTAATTTTATTATCAAATGACATCTTTATTTTGATAGATGTAGCTTGAAAAAATTGTGTTATTGATTATGATCCGATACATTAAAATGAAAACTTGAAAAATCTGGAATTTTCTTGTTATTTTTTAATTTATGGATAAATTTGTTTCATTTTTTATTATGCCTTATATTTGTAATCACATCAGTAAAATAGAGTCACATAGAAATTTATTAATTTTATATTAGGTGGAAATCAAAAATATTATTCAACAAATCAGAATAAAATAATAAATCAAACCAAGCAATGGATGTCTATGGCGGAAGCAATTTTCTATTTACTTTATTCATATTACAAAATTACATACTGAACATAAAGAGAAATATGCATACTTCATAGCTTATTATTAAAGCTTTTTGCAAGCTTTTAACTGCAGTGTTAGTGTTTTGAAACTTTTCATTAAAAAAAAACGTATTGAAAATATCATAAACCAACAGCCTTAAAGTTGGCTTTCAAAAAGAATACAGAAATGATATGATATCATGTATAACACGGCAAACCGCATTAATCAATCTAAAATCAATCTTTACAATAAATATATTAATACATTAAAAAACTAAGACACATTTTCTTGTAATTTTAAAATTAATTGCATTAAATCTACTAATGTGTTAGGATCATCAATTTGCTCGGTCTTTTCAGAGTTGAAGAATAATTTTATATGAGTAAAAACAAACTTTTTTACCCTATTTTTCAAGTACTTAACATTGTATTTATAAGCAGCTAATAGAATTTCTATTACATTTTTCATATTCAAATTCGTACTTAATATGTTCTTGCACTTAATTTTCAAATTATTAGTTTGATATTTATCAGCCACTGCTAAGAGTTGAAGAATCATGTCTGTTCCAGTACTTTCAATTGCACCTGTATAGATGTATCGCAGCATTTCAACTAGAATATTGTAAGAAGTATCAGTTATCTTCACAGCATTGTTTAGATTTTCCAACATATCATGAGAAAACATGGTTTTAAATATTGGGCTAGCAAGAGAGAGAATAGTTTTGTGAGCTGGAATATCATTTTCACCATCAAATTTTAATTTAACATCAGTTCAAGTTTTTTAGTAATAAATTCTGAGATAATTGAAGTTGTACACCCTTCAGTAACTGACAATTTACAATATATGATCATACAACCATCATTAGCAAGCAACTTCTGATAATTTTTTTTTTCATAGAAATTTGACCAACCCCAAATGATGTTTTTGGCCTCAAATTTTCGATGAAATGTTAGCTCATAAATACTTGATCCACCAACTTTAGTCAAAGTTGAAAGTGTACATTTGCATACAAATTCTGATTTTTTGTCATTCTTGATCGCAACTAGAAATAATGATATAAATTGACTGCTTTTTTCACATTCTCCTCCTGGATATAATTTTAAGTAAAACTTTCTCTCTGTATCATTGCTGAGTCTAAATTCAGGCGACGTTAAATGTGCTCCTGGCAGATCGTTAATAACCAAGCTATAATCTTTAATTATCCACGAAAAGTGAATTTTGACGTATTGAATTCAGTACAAGCGACCATTTCGTTGTTCTCCGACATTTTGAACTTATTATTAATTCGCAATCTTTTCAGTAAAACTTGAGTAAAAATTAAATGAAAATAAGTAACACTTGATGACTGTAGCCGGCAACGGCCATTGGTCCTATAGAGTAGGTAGTAGGTATAGATAATAGAACTAATTAGAGATGAGTAAGATAGTGGCGCTGTAGCTGGTTAGCACGATTGAGAAAAGACGCTAATTTGTCTATCAGCGAATGTCGTAACTCGTAAGCTTTTTCTGTTTAAATGAACGATAAATTTGGATATCCGGATTGCACGATTGCAAATTTATTTGACATTGCTGATGGGGAGAAAAGGCGATTGGATCCTTGTTTTGAAAATCTATGGATAAATCATCTAATTAAGTATTTATTTCATCAAGTATTATGGAAAACTATGTTTTTCCAAAAAATTATGTACGTTATGTCTTTGATTGAGTGTTTAATAGAGAGTAAGAACAAGTTGATGAAGGGCTTGAATGTGTACAATACCTATGGACTTGAAATCAATGGGGAAGCAAGTTTTTAATTTTTTTATGTCTTTTATTATAAAACTGTAAAATACATTGTTTTGTCATATATTCATTAAAATAATCGTTATGATGCATTCATATTATATGGCATATTTTGCTAACAGTAAAAAATATATAATATAATTGTAACATTCATATTATACATTATGTACACTTTTAGCTTTATAAAAGTCATACTTTATAAATATCCCATACGCATAAAAGAAATTTTAAACAACACTTAAGTCTCATCGACACTTATTCTAAAATGTTATTACTTTTTTTTATTTTTATTTTGCTTGGGTAACTTATTTTTTTGATGTTTAGTTTCAATGTGTCTCTGAAGCCATCCATATGCCTTAAATGATCTATGACAAATTTGACAATCACGAATTTGTCTCTCTTCTGCATGTACTGTTGAGATGTGCCTTTGAAGTTGATCTTTGTCCCCATAAGATTTTTGACAATCATGACACTTGAAATCTCTTAAGCGTAAATGCACTGCCATTATATGTCTTTGGATTTTATTTTTAGTTGCAAAACCCTTTTGACATAAGTCACAATCATAACGTTTAATACCCAAATGAAATAATACAGTATGCTTTTTTAACTCATTTTCTGTTACATATGCTTTTCCACATATATCGCACCTATGAGTTTTATCAGTGTGCATGAGTTTCCAGTGTCTATCACGGGCTTGACTGAATGTAAAAGTACTTGGACATTTTTTACACTTGTAAGCTTTAATACACTGATGAACTGCTATAATATGATCTCTGAGATTATGTTTAAAAGTAAATGCGGCTGGGCAATCATCACATTTGTAATCTTTCTTTTTTTTATGAACCATTAAAATATGACTTTGTAAGTTAGACCTTTGACCAAAGTCCTTCAGACAATATTCACATTCATAAAGCTTAAGATTACGATGTATAATGTTAACATGAGATTGTAGTGCTTTGTTTTCTGTATATTCTTTTTCACAAAAGTCACATTTATAGTTTTTCAAACCTTTGTGCACTGTATCAATATGCTTTGAATAATTACATTTTTGAGAAAACAATTTGAAACATTCCTTGCATTGGTAATTTTTAATACCTTTGTGTACAACATTTGTATGATTTTGAAGATGGCTATTTCTAGCAAATCGCTTTTTACAAAGTTTGCATTTGTATTTTCTTGAGTTTTGATGAACTTGTTTAATGTGCGCTACGAGATTAACTTTAAGTGTGAATACTTTGCCACATTCTTCACACTTTTGTTCTTTATGAACTTTGTCTATATGAATTTTCAAAGTAGAGGCATTTTGGCATACCTTATCGCATATCTCACAAGTATTGTCATTTCTCCTAATATATTTCCTTTTGGAACCAGGAATTTTGGTATGTGGTATGTGTTCATGACTATGCTGATTGTCATCGTAACGAAATCCTTTCTGTATTAAAATTATCAACTCCTTGTCGACTTTTCCTGTTTTAATACTTTTTTCAACTTTTACATTTGGTACTGAATGTTGCAATCCCATAGGCAATGTTTCAGATGTAAGCGAAGACAAATTTGGTTTTTCATCGTGGCATTCAAATTCTATCATCACTTCACTCGAGTTCAGGTAATTGTAGTCCACGTTGGCTTCTGTCTTGATCGTTTTATCAAGATTTACATTTGGTAAAAGAGGTTTCGACTCAGTGGGAAATATTGTAGATGATAGCCGAGCCAAGTCTGGTTTTTCATCGTGACATTCAAATTCAATCATCATTTCACTTGAATTATCAACATAACCTCTTTCAGGAAGAAAATCAAACGTTTCCTGCTTCATGATGCAAAGGAAATGGATGAATTAAACTTCTCAAAGTTTTGATAAAAACTTAAACGATTCACAAAATTTTGTATTATTTGTAAACTCCACTGTTGGTGTCACAAATTATTGAAATATTGAACGAATTACTAAACGTTATACGACACGTGCACCAGACTACTAATTAACGTTTTAGAGACTTTCACTCTGTACAGCGTTCAAATTTCACTGATACAATACTATTTCTTTTCTAACCTGGCCTCGTGAGAGTTTGTGAGCACTTTTTGCAAAACTATCGAACTTTAACTGTGCGCAGCAGGTATCGACTATCACTCTGCACTGGTCTGAGACTGGCTTGAAAGTAGCAGAAGTTAGAAGTCTATAGGCTGTGGCGCAGCGTTGTCAAGAACTCGATCGAGCCATAACGATCAGCTGATCGACGCTCGACTCCACAAGCTGCACTGTTTTACCACGCGAGGCAGTGATGCCAACTGTGTACTATTTAAATTGAAGGTTTACAATAATGAAATAAAATTTGATTACGAACGATTTTGATTAAATGATTATAAGCGTTTATAAGTCATGAAATATACATCTTTTTGATTATTTGTATCATTTATATAATTAGGATCGATATAAGTTTGATAACATTATCATTAATGTGATGCCAATGTTCTAAATATAAAATAAAATAAAACATAATTGCAACTATCACAGCTATTTTCACACATGATTTTAAAACTCTAAATGCACCAGACATTAAATCAATATTACTAATCTTATCTAGAGTAAACGTTGAATTTACCTATTTACCTTCTTACTAGTAAAAAAGCTTACATAAACAGTCAGGAGTTAAACTTGAATAAAACATTGATCAAATTAGTCAATCATTTTATAAAATCATTTGATAATATGTGTTTGTATGAACTTAGTTTTATCAAAAAATATACAAATTTTGTTCAAAATAATGAGTTTACTCTGCTATTTTTTCAAAAAGTTTTTTATTCGATTTCTCTTATACAATAAACTCGTAAAAACTTGAACGCAAAGCTCAATTAATAATCTTTAGAAGGAGTAATAATGTATTAAGCCTGCATACAATATCAATATAATAAAAATATCATATGTAAGTATATAAGTTTTCTTATCCTATTTTCTAAATCATTCTTAAGAAATAATGAAGTTACAAAAAATCAAATTTAGACAGAACTAGAACCTATATTAAAATGAAGCAAAAAAACAAATTAAGATATGTTTTCTTGTGTTTTCGTTATTGATTGTATTATGTTGAGTAATACAGCAGGATCAGCTATCTGCTGCAGTTTTTCAAAATCAATGAGTGATCGTATATGAGCAGCAACAAACTTCATAACTTCATTTTCCAAATATTTAATTTGGTACTTGTGAGCAGCTATAAGAATTTGAATGACATTTTCAGTGGACAAATTAGCAGATAATAATTTTCCACACTTGATTTTTAAATTACTGATTTGATACTTTTCAGCTGCTTGTAAAAGTTTAAGAATTATATCTGTATCTGCAATTTCAATTTCACCTTTGTAAATGTATCGCAACAATTCAATTACAATATTGCGAGGAGTATCCATAATTTCAACAGAATTGTTTTTATTTTCCAACATATCATGAGTGAACATGGCTCTAAACACTGGACTGGCAGCAGCAAGTATAGCTTTGTGTATAGGGATATACTTTCCATCAGAAGTTTTTAGTTTAAAATCACTGAGTTCTTCATTGAGAAATAAGAAGTCAACGTCAAGTAGTTTACCTATCATTTCTTGTTCTGTGAAATTACCATTAGAAATGATTGATGTTTTATGTCCTGAAGAAACTGACAATTTACAACATATGATCATAGAACCACCTTTAGCAAGCAACTTCTGATAATTTTTTTTTTCATACAACTTTGGCCAACCCCAATTGGTGGTTTTGGCACTAAATTTTTCATGTAATGTTTGCCCATAAATACTTGATCCACCAACTTTAGTCAAAGTTGAAAATGTACATTTGCATACAAATTCTGGTTTTTTGTCATTCTTAATTGTGTGTAGAAATAATGATATAAATTGGCTGCATTTTTCATTTTCTCCTCCTGGATATAATTTTAAGTAAAACTTTCTTTCCGGATCATTGCTGAGGCTAAATTTAGGGGACGTTAAACTTTCCCCTGGCACATCTTTAATAATTAGACTGTAATCTTTGATTATCCATGTAAAAGTACAATTTTCCGTATGGAATTCAGTGGAAGCCACTATTTCGTTATCTTTTGACATATTGCGAACTTTTCATTAACGCTCGATATTTTTCAGTAAAACTTGAGTTAAATTAAATAAAAATAAGTAACTCTTGATGACTGTAGTGGGCAGTGGCCATAGATCCTACAGGATAGGTAGTGTAGTAGGTATAGATAATAGAACTAAGATATAACTTATAAGTAAGATAGTGGCGCTGTAGCTGGTTAGCACGATTGAGAAAATAGGCTGTTTTCAGAGACCGTCACTAACCTCTTCGCTCGAACAGCTGATTTGCCTGTAGGCATAACAAACCGAGCTTCCATTCACTTTATATGTTAAGTCGATTAGTTTGACTGCAAATTACAAATAAATGAGATGCTCTAAAAATATATAAAAAATATGTCTATGTAGAGGAAGACTTCATCTTTTCATCTATCGAAGCGGATTTTACGATTTCTCTTTAGTTATTACAAAAAAAATTGTTGAAATTTCGGTTATTTCGGAGTTTTACTCGCTGCTCGGCTGCTGTCAACACCGAGTTGCGCGTGTCCGTGATCGTTTTAGCGATATTTGAGATTTGATTTCATTTTTTTTTATCAATCTGCAATCATAAAATAAAAAATGGTGTTGAGGTGTTATGTAACAGGATGCAAAGCAAATTCCCAAAATGGAAAGTTTTCCTTCTTTTGTATACCAACAGGAAAGCCGAAAAATAATAGAAATTCTGAAGAATTAAGGGAACTGAGTCGAAAAAGGCAATATACTCATGCTTTAATATTTAAATGTATTTTCAAATATCGCTAAAACAATCACGGACACGCCCAAGTCAGTGTTGACAGCAGCTGAGTAGCGAGTTAGACTCTGAAATGACCTAAATTTAAACAATTGTTTTTGCAATAACTAAAGAGAAATCGTAAAATCCGCTTCGATAGATGAAAAGATGAAGTCTTCCTCTACATCGACATATTTTTTATATATTTTTAGAGCATCTCATTTATTTGTAATTTGCAGTCAAACTAATCGACTTAACATATAAAGTATATGGAAACTCGGTTTGTTGTGCCTACAGGCAAATCAGCTGTTCAATCCTGACCGTCAGTAACGCTTTGTGAAAACGCCCTATACGCTAATTTGTTGGCGAATGTCGTAACTCGTAAGCTTTTTCTATTCAAATGAACGATAAATTTGGATATACGGATTGCACGATTGCAAATTTATTAAGAAAATGTAAAAATGGATGAGTATTTTGCAGTAATAGTTAATTTTATTATTACACCTACAATATTTATACCCTCAAAGTTGTTTTTTTCAAGAAAGGGCGCTCTTTAATAAGAGTTAGTGCATATGAACACTTCTCAGATTTTACTCTCTCTCATTTTTTCTTCATTACCGATTCATTTTTTCTTCATTTTTAATAATCTAATAATTTGTTATGAATGTATATTTCAAATGGAGGTTGTCATGCAACATGATCAAAATATCGATTTTTTTGGCATTTTTGAAAATTTGAAGTCATTCAACGTCAGGATTGAGAGCACTTACGTAGCACATGGCGCTCAATTATTATACTATGCATTCCTTTTGGAACTTTGTTTTATTTTAAATTGTTTGGATCTGAACTAAACTACGTGACCCTAACGTATTTATTTTTCATTTCATAGCACATTATTTTTTTTTCATGTTCAACAAATTTGGCAAAATCTGGTAATTTTTGGGTCTTCATGTGAGATCCTTTAAATAAAATAATATGAAAAGATGATGATAGTTTTTATTTCATTTTATTGAGACTTTTCGAAGAATTCTTCAAATTAATTACATTTTGTGTAAAAAAACTAGTCAATTCAATTAAATCATAAATTTGAAATAGTTTATACAATGATCTAACTACAAAATTGTGTAACTGATTTCAAGCTTATAGCAAAATTTTAGTTTCATGTTGGACATAAAACTATTTAACATCCAATGATTATCATTATGAAACACTTACTGTATCACTATCAATTGCTTTTTGTAAATATGGAACATAAGCTTTTTAACAAAAGTGACAAGGGTTTAAAGATTATAGTTAAGATGTAATGTAAATTTCAATAAAGATATCAAATTTAAACTTTTTTTAACTTCCAAGCTAATTTTTAAAAGTAAATAAAATGTAGTTGAAAAAAATTATAATTTCATATGAGTGACACATTAAAATTAATTAAGTTACAAGAAACATAATTACTTCATCAAACTATTGTAAACTATCCTGAGAAAAACTGCGAAATATTTTATTTGGATTTTATCATTGATTGTATTAAGTTTATAAATATAATAGAATCATCCATATTCTTCATCTCTTCAGTATTAATAAATGATGATATGTCAGCTATTACATAGTTGGTAACTTCTTCTTTTAAATACTTTACATTATATTTATAAGACGCTACTAGAAAATCAATTGCATTTTTCTTGGATAAATTAGCACATAATATTTTTCCACACTTGATTTTCAAATTGTTAATTTGATATTTGTCAGCCACTGGTAGAAGTTGAAGAATAGTATCTGGTTCTGTTGTTTCAATTTCACCTGTGTAGATGTATCGCAACATTTCAACTAGAATATTTCGAGGAGTGTCAATTATCTGAACAGAATTGTTTTTGTTTTCCAACATATCATGAGTAAACATGGCCCTAAATACTGGACTAGCCACTGCAAGTATATATTTGTGTGCTGGGATATCTTCTTCATTGTCAATTTCTAATTTAATATCACTGAACTCTTCACTAAGAAACAATGAGTCCAATTGCAGTTTATCAGTAATTTCATGTTTATCAATACTGAAATTTGAGTAAATTGATGTATCTTCAGTAATTAATAACTGACAGCGGATAATCATGCAGTTGTTAATATGATAATTGTTTTTTCTTAAAAACTTTGCAGAACCACAATGGTTAATTGTACCATTGAATTTCGTACAAAATTCTCGCGTTTGGATACTCAATCCACAAACTGGAGTCAAAATTGAAATCGTTAATTTACATTCAGATATTTCTTTCATTTCGTCATGCTTACGTGAACGACTCAAGAATAATGATATAAATTCCTTGCAACTTTCGTCATACCCTCCTGGGTATAATATCAAGGAAAATGTTTTGTTAACATCATTGCCGAAGTTAAATTGGGGTGACCACAAATAATAACCTGGCACTTTAACAATTGAACTATAATCACTGATTGTCCACGTAAAAGTGCACTGATCCACATTCAATTCAGAGCTGGCTTCTATTTGTTTTGACATTTTGCACTTATGATGGATTCGATTCAATATTAAATATTTTGAGAAAAGTTTTAACAATAGTCATCAATACTATGAATAAGACCCACTCGTTTCACAAGCCGTTTTCAATCACGTCGAAAAGTAAGGCGAGCCGCGAGCGAGAAAAGGGGGTCACTTGATTTGCTTGCCGCTGCAGTGGCATAGTTCCACTCAGAAACACCAAACAACGGCGAATTTGCATGATTAGTAGCGACGCGTTGCAAGGAAATCGTACAACTATTCAAACAGAAAATTACTATAAATAGATGAAAAAATACGTACAAAAGCGGATTTTTTTCGTGAAAATTAATTATATTATCGGATAGAATTTATATTTTCAAAAATTACGTTGTGCGTCATTCGACTATGAGCTGATACATTATAATGAATATACTCAAAATATCATGTATTTTTTATTTCTTATAATATCAGCATAATAGAATAATTTGAAAATTTCTAATAAACTCTACTTCTAGTTGAACTTAAACTATCATTTAAAGTGAACTGGGATAAAATGAATGAGCTACCGATTTGTATGATCGCTTGAGAAAATGTACGTCCTGTACTTTTATTTTAGAAAATTACACACTGATACTGATCAAACATTTATAATTATTTCATAATTAATAACTTGCTACAGAGGTGAAATACAAGATTTTACCAAAACTAAAGTAATGGGGTCTTGAAATTTGTCATTAAATGCAAATGTATCAAAAATACTCTTATAATACTAAGGCAGACTTAAATTTGTATATATAATAAAATAACGAAAATCTTACAGCTCCATCCATCAATACTAAAAACTATTCTGTGACATGAAAAAAACTCAAGATATTTTTTGAGATTTCATCATTGATTGCATTAAATCAATCAAAATATCAGGATCATCTATCTGTTTAATTTCTTCAGAATTGAAAAATGATTGTATACGAGTTGTGACAAAATGTTTTACTTCATTTTTCAGGTACTCTTCATTGTATTTATACGCAGCTGTTAAAATTTCAATTGCATTAATCACTGACAAATTAGCACACAATTTTATTCCACATTTGATTTTTAAGTTATCAATTTGATACTTGTCAGCCACTGCTAAAAGTTCAAGAATCTCGTCTGTTTTAGTACTTAGAATTTTGCCAGTGTAGATGTATCGCAACATGTCAATCAGAATATTGTATGAAGTATCAGCTATCTCAATGGAATTTTCTTTGTTTTCTACCATGTCATGAGTAAACATAGCCCTAAATACTGGACTGGCTACAGCAAGTATAAATTTGTGGGCTGCAATAGATTTTACTGAGGAAGTATTTATTTTAAAATCACTGAGTTCATCACTGAGAAATAAAGAGTCAAATGTCAATCTATTTATCAGTTCATGATCTTTGATGTCAAAATCAATTGAAGTATCTTCAAATACTGATAATTGACAACGAATAATCATGGAGTTCATGTCATTATAATCCTTTTTTTTGTAGAATTCCGAGTATCCCCAACCAGGGCTTTCATTACTAACTTTTGCCTGAAATACTCGTTTATGAATAATTGATCCAGTCACTTCAGTGATAATTGAAAATTTGCATTCACAAGTAAATTCTTGTTTATTGTTAGTCTTGTTCCAGTACACATATAGTGATATAAATTGGCTGCTTTTTTCAGTTTCTCCTCCTGGGTATAATCTCAAGTAAAATTGTCTCTTAGCAGCATTGCCGAGACTAAATTTGGGAGATGATAAATATTTTCCTGGAACATCTTTAACGATTGAACTATAATTATTTATCGTCCACGTGATAGTGCATTGTTCCACATTCAAAGTAGTGCAAGCCTCTATTTCTTCAAATACTGGCATATTGCAATAATATTGCAATAACAAATATTAATACTTGGTCTAAAAAGTAAAAGTTACGTAATAATCAATGAGAACAATAAGCGACACTTCAGAATGATAAAATAGGAAGGAAGCGGGGTGAGAACTGAGGGGTCCCTTTGTTCGCGATGCAGCTCCCGCCAGCAGCCGGCCGCTCACGGCTCAACGGTCAACCGCCGTCCGTCAAAATTTACGCGATTGATAGCGACATACAGCCGTCAGATTATTGAACTATTTCGATAACAAAATTACAAATTGATTTTAATATAAAACGAATATATTGTTAAGCATTATGTCAATGAAAATTAGTTTTATTATCAAATAAAATTATACATTTAAACTGTTCCTTATATAAAAAAGGTACCGCTTTTCGATTATTAGAAAATAGATTATGATACATTATAAATAATTTACACTTAAGATTTATTGCATTTTCTTCATTAAGCCAGTGAAATAGAACAATATCATAAAAAAAGGTCTTGGAATTTATTTTCTTAGTTGAATTAAAATAAATACATGTGTGATTCAGTCTGAAGATCATTATTATTATTGATGTAGGTACCCAGTTGAAAAAAATTGCATGGATTTCTACGTGGATTATCCACGCAGATTCCGTGTGGAAAGTACGTGGATTCCACAAGGAAAGTGCATTGATTCTATGTGGAAACTGCGTGGATCATTTTTGTAAAAATCTGCCAAGATTTTTCGGTTATCTCTTAAAAACTTAATTCCCCGCTCGTACCCTTTTTCAAGGAATAATCGAAAAATCTTGGCAGATTTTTACAAAAATGATCCAAGGAGATTCCACATGGAATCAATGCACTTTCCTTGTGGAATCCACGTACTTTCCACGCGGTATCTGCGTGGATAATCCAAGTAGAAATCGACGCAATTTTTTTCAACTGGGTAACGACTAACAATAGAATTGCTTACTCATAGAGTAAGCTTTGTGACGGACCGATTTTCGACTTTCATAACTAATAATCGTAGAGTACTTTTACATATATATTCTTAAACTAGATCGAGTTGCTGACACATGTCTGTATGTGTGTGTGTGTGTGTGGATGTGTTTTTTTTTTTTTTTTTTTTTTGGAGAGGGCGTGGGCAGGGTAAAACCCTTGCACCAGTGGCCCTTCCGAACTCTGGCATGATTCCCACCGGAACCATCGTTAGATATTACTTCGGTGGGTGCCTTTTAGCAGTGCTGCTGCATCGACGTATTTGGTCATTTCCCTACATCCCCCATCCACCGCACGCCAAGGCGCAGTGATCAGGGGTTCAGGAACCGTGTCAACGCGTTGGTGATCCCCCGCTCGCCCCGCGAAGCCCTCATCCAGTGTCATTCCCGCCTTCCGGAGCCGTCTTTGTCGGTGGTCTCCCTTGTGCTGATGTTTCTAAATAAATATGTATGTTTCATTTTAGATAATCGTAACAAATTTTTAAAAATGATAATCGAATGAAACATTAAATTGTAATAAACAAAACGTAATTAAGGTAGGTGCGAAACATACATATTTATTTTTTCATTGTTACAAGATTAAAATGTGATTCTTAGTTACTAATTATTATTTAACTATTCAAGAAAAATATGAACATTTTGTGTGTATGAAATCGAAGATAGAAATTCCTATCGCATCATCTGATTAAATAAAAATCAAAATATTATATAATTTTTTATTGTTACAAGATTAAAATGTGATTCTTATAGTTATTAATTATTATTTAACTATTTGAGAAAAATATAAACATTTTGTGTGTATGAAATCAAGGATAGAAATTCCTATCGCATCATCTGATTAAATAAAAATTAAAATATTATATGTATACATTTATTTATTGAGTCCCACATTTTATCCTGAATGATATCATTTCGGATATCATTCGGATATCATTCGGATATCATATCGGATATCCGATCGGATATCCGAATGATATCTGAAATGATATCCTTATTTTAAGCCGGGAAGCTACTTGCCAATACATTGGCAGCGGTTTTTCAATATTCAAACTTCTATATGCTCAAAAAAAATTTTGAGAGCTTGATGTATCTAACTATAGGTTACAAAATAATGGTAAAAGTATAATCTTGTGTTGTGTAAAGTAAAATTTGAAAAACCTTCGACAGTTCCAAAAGTAAAATATGAATAATGAATATTACCGAATTCGAAAAACTGACAATTTCAGAGCAAAAGGAGTTTTTCTCCAGCCGTGAGTACCTAGTGTTTTTTTTTTTTTTTTTTTTTTTTTTTTTTTTTTTTTTTTTTTTTTTTTTTTTTTTTTNTCTTTTTTTTCTTTTTTTATTTTTTTAAGTTTTGTATACTAATTAAATCTCTCACGGCCCGAGTCACTTACTTCGATTTTTCGGCGAAGATCCAACGATGTTTTCCCGATGATCCAACGACGAACGCCACCGGGCCTCGTGGGGAATCGAACCCTCGAATCTCCATATGTCTGGCCAGAACCACATGGAGACTGGAGCGTTAAACCACTTACCCACGAGGCCCATCACTTATAAATGTAAAAAACTTCTACATTTACAACGTCTGAAGCAGCTTATGCGCGCGCTACAAGTCATTGAAATCCACCTTCGAGCTCACGCGTAGATATAAGTTGTAAATACGAGACGAACCCCATACACCTTGCCCCTAGCACACATGTATGTTCTTCTCCTATACACTTTAGCAATTCAGGCCTAAAAAAGAGAGAAAAGCAAAGCGAGAACATCAGAGTGACCAACAGACCTGAGAATCAAGACGATACAGTTAACAGTACTAATCAAGAGACAGATACTCCTCAAGAGTACACGAGGAGAAACGAAATAAACGAAAAAAAAATTGTTTTTTCTCGGGAAAATTTTTTTTTCTTTCTTTTTCGTATCGTTTGGTTGAGAAATAATTTATGATTGAAACTGTTTTGTGAACAAATTAGAAAAGGTGGTATTAATATTTCCAATAGCCCGCGAAAAACAAAAAAGTCCCAGAGTACCCTTATAAAAATTTTCTATAGGATCCCGCAAAATTCCTACTGGAATCCTATAGGACCCCTGTAGGAATTTTGCGGGATACTATAGGAAATTTATGTAAGGGTACGTGTAATTAGTGTCCGAGGCGAAGCCGAGGCCGATAAACACGTGCTCTGGGGCTTTCTTTTTTCGCGGCATCGGCCTGTATACTATTATTCATACACAGTGGCAAATAATTTATAATTGAAACTGTTTTGTGAACAAATTAGAAATGATTATATTAATATTTCCAAATTATTTTCAAGTCAAAAAAAAAGTATGAGGAAGCTACTTGCCAATACATTGGCAGCGGTTTTTTTTTATTTCCCAATGTGCCTCGAGTGAATGAGTGGTTCAATATGAGTACAATTTTGTGATGATTTGTTGATGTGTACGCAAACATAATGCGCAGCATCTCTCTTTCAGTCATTTTATTGAAACACACGTGCTGATCAACTCATCTCATTATTATATCTATAGTTATTATTTATTCACGCAGTCACTGCAAATTTAAATTTTAGAATTTAATGTACCATGAACTAATTTATTGCTGATAGTCAATTAATTTAAATAACAAGAATGTCAATAACTCTCCGTAACGGTTTCTTCAAAAAACGATAATTTGTCATGTCGCTTTTCAGAATCATCCATTCACAAGTACTGCAATTCGGAGCTCAAGGTACCAGCCGGCGAGGGTGGATTCCTTCAATCACCGGGCTACCCTCTCTACTATCTCGGCAGAATCAGTTGCGGCTGGAAGTTTCGCGCGCAGCCCGGCCAACGGATCGTGCTGACCTTTCGCGACTTCAGCATCCGAGGTTTGTAACGAGCCGCAATATCTCGAATCGCGTCGATCCTTTGCACCGTGCGTAAAAACTGAAGAAAAAAATGTTGTTGTTTTTTTTTTCCTTTCAAAGATCCGGACAAAGACGGCAGCTGCTCGGACGTGTTGAGGGTTCACGACAGCGGCAACACACTGTACGAGTCTTGCGGGACCAAGGCCGGCGTGGAGGTCGTCTCGGACACCAACGTGGTGACGATCAATTTCAGAGCACTGTCGATGCTCTATCCGAAGCGAGGTTTTTTTTTACAGTACAAAGGTTCGTATAGCTGCACAACGATTTGCTTTATCGATAATTACTTTTTTCGTCGCACGAGCTTTCACGACTTTGTTATACACAGCTATTTGATATGCATCTCAACCTATGAGGGCACCACTGCGCGCCTCGCTAGTACGCTCTATATGGTTCGTTCTCCAGAAATTGGATTTAATTTGAGAGAAATTAAATTTAACAATAACGTTTTATCCCTTTCGCTCTTTAGATTGTTATGGATCAATCTTGTTTTTTATTACTCATTGATCCTCTAATTTTCTACATTTATCACAATAGTACCTGCATTTTTATAAAGATAGGTATGGCATATTTAAAATTATGTCAGATAAAGCGCAACACACGCTCCACGATTCGCAAAGTTATTGATATGAGGGATTTTAAATATTAGCCATAAAAACCTTTTTGGATTGTAGAGTACTCATTTGAACCATTGCTAAATAAGAAAAACTGCTACATAATGCATATAAGGCTAACAATATGTGGTAGAAAAAAGAAAGAAAATGAATTCAGATTAAAAGACAAATGATGTGACGGCCGCGTCAACGCTTACAATTTCGCTTACGTTTCTTTCTCCAAAACAAGATTGATACGAGCTCGCTCAGGGCGCAAAGTTTATGATTTATCGTATTCAGTGTACATTGCGCGTCACATCATAAGGCAGTAAATTGGATTCGCGCGCGTCGAAAGACGCATTACATAATACAACATATGAGATTTAATGGAAAATAAGGGCACCCAGGATTCATATAAATACACCGTACTCATATGTGTGTGTGTGTTACAGTTTTAGGGTGTCCGGACGTGCGAGCGCCCCCGGGCAGTCGGCTGAGCGACGTCAGTCTGCGCACGAGGACGTTTCGCTGCCGGGCCGGGGCATTGTTCCCCGACAGCGGCCAGCAGGCGCGCACGATTCGCTGCAGCCAGGAGTTGGGTAGATGGATCGAGAACGTCGACGAGCTGCCGGCCTGCGTCGGTGAGTGCTGCTTATCCACCGCTTCTTTATATTCGTATTTTTTTTTTCTTTTATTCGTAGCTTTTTTTCCATCATCGAGACTCGTGATTTTTGGGTCAAGCTAAATGATTGAATACCATGGGCGATGCGAATATATTGTATACATATGGGCCGTTTCGCGTCAATCACGTTGCAGCCCGAGTGTATCAACTTGGTACATATGTAATTGGTAGCTAATGCTTGATCATGAACCTATGAAGTTTAAAAATTGAATTTATAGTCTTTCAATAAGTAACATCTTTTGGAAAGTCCAAATATTTTCCTTCTCAATGGTTCTCGTATACCCTTTATAAATGTAGTGACGTCAAAAGCAAAACTACAAGGTGTGCATTTCATAGATTATACCGGTTTAGCAAGTTTCTCTCTCTCTCTCCCTTATGCCGATCATTTCCTATATCTAAAGCGTATAAGAAAAAATACACCTCACGATTTTGTATATGCTCTCATTGGGCGGGGATACAACAGCAATAGATATATTTTCTTCGTATCTTTCTGTACATTCTGTTTACTAATGAACGATATTACGAGGTGTTAGATGTGTCAATAAATCCGAAAAACAGGCCTTTTGTTGTTTTTGTCTTTCGATTTTAATCTTTGACGCTGTACGACACAATGGATCACAATTAACGAGGAAGCTAATTTTCGAGCATGATCGATGACTATTCAAAAAGTGTGGCTTCTCACACGAAGAGTACACAAAATGTAGAGTTAAGTAAATATTGGCCGCGGGCCGATTTAGAGTGTTGATTCGATTTTTTTTCTCGTTAATTACGATGGAATTTATCGGGTCCGTCGTCGCGACGCTAAGTTACGAAGACGCACGCGACTCGCGGCAAGCTAATAATAGGTAAAAATTTCATTAATCAATCGAACGAAGAATACCTCATTAAACGTCGTGCTGAAGTGTTATTTTTATTATTATTTTATACATGTCAGGAGCTCGCGACACTGGTACAATACTTTTAAAGTATGTAATATTAGGCTACACATTATATTACGAGAGCTGAGGAATGCAGGCAAGATACGCGCCACAGATGCTTGTATATATAGAATTACGCTTGTCCACGCGTCTGTCCACTCCTATTAAAGAAAGTCGAGTGCCCACACGCTCTGTTACATGTGTGCGTATGCGTTTGTAATATGTTATTCCAATGTATACACAGACTCTTAATACATGTGTTCATACATGCACCCGCGGATAAAGAATAAATACGAGATAATATGGAATACGCGTGGGCGGCATGGCCGGGGATCAATCTCGGATTTTGTCTAATGTAGCGTGTATCATCTACAAAAGTCTCACACATATACAGTATACACATGGACACATCCATCATTAGACATAGATACGTAATGTGCTCCATAGACTTGTAACACACGAACGGAGGGGGGACACACAAGACCGGAGCAAAGAAGAAGAAGAAGTAAATCGGAGCTCGTACTCGCGCGGGGGGAAAGGGAGGGGTGCCGGTTAGCCGATTCCCCTTCGCTTTACTACAGCATGCAGCACGCCACGACGACGGAGAAGGAGAGTGCGAGTCGAGTGCGTTGTTTTTTTGTCTGCGCGTATAAGTGAGCGAGCGAGCTGGCGTAAAACCTCGAGGCTCCAAGTCAGTATCCATCGAGTGTAGCTCTCGTTAAGACGGCACAGGTCAGTTTTTTGTTGTTGTTTGTCGTGTTGTTACACGCATCTAAAAACGCTCATAACGCGATCCTTCGAGTGACGCGCGGAGTTGACTTTTCGGCCTCCTCCCATCGAACACGTGCTTTTTTTCCCCGTATTTTGATCCGAAGTTCGCGTTGAAAGATTCTTGAACAGTGTATATCGTGTATAGGACGGAAGAGTTTGTAAGGTTAGTTGACCCTCCAACGTGTACTTATACTGCAGCAGCTCGTATGTACGCTGCACAGTGTGCACGTTCGAATCGTTGCCATTGAAAATCTCGGACGTAAAGCTCGCTCGAGTAAAGTGACTCTAACATCATACATTTAATATGCACGAGAACGATACATCCGAGTGTTTATTTTTAAAGCGTGAATTGCACGATTTCCGTTTTTCATCGCGCACACATTTTCCGCCTCGTGCTTGTCTTCGCGTCGCGAGCATACGATACAAAGATACACACGCCAGTATTTTTACACAAATTCCGTGCGGGCGGCACGAGTTCAACGGCACGTGCGCCTATAATGATATCTCGACGTACGCGAATTATAATCGTTGTAATTACTATTTCGTTTTTTTTTTATGACATATACAAATACGCTTTATAGTCGCGTAATGTAACGATGGAACTTTTGATGGCGCGCGGACGCTCGCGGCGGAGGCACGACCGCTTCCGAGAAACATTCCCGCATACTTGTGTTATTATTATATGTATATAAAAAAAAAAATATTTGATAATGTTGAAAGATAGGCCACGAGCAATCTTATCTCGCGTCGAGCGATTTTTCTTCGTTTTCATAAACGCGCCCGCACACATAGGCAGACTTTACGATCTTGGTGTTACAATATAATAGGCGGCTACTCCTACAATAATTACTTTAATTAAACGTAGAGGAATTGTTTGCGTTGTAGTTTTATAGCTTTTGATGTGTCGCGGATGATGGTACCGATTTTAGCTGGTGTGCTCATTGGCGTTGATCTGTCATTTCGATTGCAAATTTTTCAATGAGAAACAAAAATATTTCACTCGGCGCGCATAATTATTATTTATTATGCATCGGCCAGCTCGTCGTCTCTTTTACAACGACCTCGGTCTCTCGCGCTACTCTTCGGCTGCGACATGATACACGCTGCACTGGAAACAGGTTGTATTAATATATAACGTCTCCTTCTTCCATTGCAAGTCGTCGTCGTCGTCGTCGTCGTCGTCGTGTGCACGAGCAGAGCAGCTCATATCCGTGGATCCGTGGCAATTTTCTCATCCTCGTTCGTAGTACACTGTACGTATAATATATAACGCGCACATATATGCACACATACAGATGCAGCGTAGCATTGGTTCGCTTCGCACGCGTGAAAGGCCTTGCATTCCTTGCGCCTGCTATGTGCCTCATGGCTGCAGCTAGCTAGCCGGCAAATCGTTCCATTTGCTCCATGTCCATTGCGGGCTTTCTTTCTCTCTTTCTATTTATTATGCGAGTGTATGTAGGCTCTTACAGAATGTCTACTATTCTAAGCTCGCCATTCATTTAAAGTATCGTATACACCACTTATTTACTTATAACACAAGCTCTGCCGCGCGTATATAAACTCGTATAGGCGCTTTATCGACGCGCGACAACGAATTTTTTGCAGCTCGTGGCACGAAAAATATTCCGAGACGAGATGAAGTGTCTCGTATACACGAGTCCATTGTCGTATTATATACACACGACGCTGTTGAGATTTCAGTTTGGCGTCGAATATACGTATACGGAGCTCGATATCGTGTACAAAAAATACAAAAAACGGGAGATCTTTTATAATCTCTTTTTTTGCGGATTTTTATGTGTATGTGTATGCCGAAGCCTGCCAAGCTCTGTATACGGCTCTTTAACACGCTCAACGCGTTTCGTTCGATGATACGTATATAACCATAAATGCCGAATATTCACGAGTGCCCTAAAGCCGATGCAAAAATTCAAGTCGTATATATATATGCGCTGCTGTGTGTGGATTATTGAGTTACCTCACTTTGGCCTCTTATTTAGCTGCATAGCTGAATCGACCGGGCGTGACGATCTCTCCCGCAATAATTATTCTCTCGCGTGCATGGAATTTTTGCCAACGACGATCTCGAAAGAGTTTGATCGAAGCTAAAATGTGTGTACTTTTGAAATCGATATTATTCGATCGCCGAGTAACGAAAAAATAACAAATATTGTTGCAAGCACACACTGGCTTATCAATGTTTCAACAACAATTCGAAATAAATCCTACGAATTTCCGCTTATACACTTTTTCATCGTTCAACTTCATAATATCCGATCGAAGTAAGCTAAAAAAATGCCATTAATTACAAAACCAGCTCGCGTTAAAGGTATATCGTTATTATAATCCCTCGAAAGCGTCTCGTTCAAACCGTGACGCGCTCGATCGAGCTCGTTCAAAAACTCCTCTTATATCGCTCGAGTCGAATTGGCATCGACGAGATCTATTCGTCGCGCGAGTTCGAACTCTTGGCGCGATTGAAAAGCTCTGCTATACATATCTATAATGTGCACCAGCGGAGGGGATGAGAGAGGGTAGTATCTGGACAGGCGCACCGCATCTTTCTGCACCCTCTCTCGTGCTGGCGCCGCACAACACATACATACGTAGAGCTGCGCATCACACGCACCCACACACACGTATCGAGTGTATCATATATAGGTTCACCCTCCCTCACTCTCGAGCGGGGGTGGCTTTGGCAAATTCAGCTGGCTTTCTCGCGACCCAGTAGTAGTCGCGTCTGCTCGCTCGCTTCGACCAGACGAGCCACCGGTGCTGCTGCACCTGCATATATACCCGCGTATACCTTTCCTTGTTTTCGCGAGTTCACCTCTGCTGCCGCTGTAGTTTGTGCCATTGTTCGACGCGGGGCTAAATCGAGAAAGATATAATATAATATTATATCCGTATAGGTGCGCACAGGCATAAGTCTCAGTCGCTGCACTGCAACTTTCATCCCATACTATCGCCTACCTTCGTCTTTCCACTCTCTGCTTATTATCTTTTCGCGGTGTGCGTCAACGCTTCTTTTTTTTTTTTTGAAAAAAAGCTCGACTTGGCTTTTTTTCAGCTGGTCGTCGTCGTCGTTGTAAATTGGCTTCGTCGCGCTTTCGCGCGAGGGAGTAGATAGAGCAGTCGACCCGCTACGCTGTGTGTGTCTCTCTTTCTCTCCCTCTCTCTCTCCCTCGCGCGCGCGGGCTTGATTCCTTTTGGTCTCTCGGGGTTACACGGTGACCTACTAAAACTGGAGTGTGCACTCTCTGCCTCTCCGGTGCGTTCGTTAACTCCTTATACGTGTGTGTGTGTGTATGTATCGGCTCGTGCCGCGGACACACCTACACGGCACTGGCTTATCTGTGAAACGAGCTTTTGTTATACGAATTTCGACGTTTTATCGAAATTTCGACGACTCTTTTCTGCTTGACTTTTCACGGTTTCTTTTCTTTATTTGTACATTCTTTGAACCGTGCACATTTTTCAATTAGCTCGAGATCGTTAATGAACACTCTTAATTGATTGAAGATTGACAATTAAGTCGATTAAATATAGACTATATCGAAAGTCAATTTATTAAAATTTAACAGATAGCTAATGAATGGATAAGATTAATTAATTGCACGATATAATTGTGCCGTATAATAAACTTTGACCCGTGCTCGCGAAGATTGTCTCACACGCGTTTCAGAGCAAAACTTTTCGCTTTTTAATCCGGATGTGTATATAAAAATAACTCGCGGAAGTGAATTGCACTCGGTGTGACGAAAAAAAAAAGAATTCCGCGATAAATTTAGAGATTCAAGCCATAAAAGCCCATGATACGTCGATAACAAAGTCCCTCTCTCTCTCTCTGTATAATATCGTTGGGAATAATCGCGCCGACTCAGCGACTGTATGTATAAGGCTGATCTGCCGGCTTACACTTTCCAAGTTTTTTCAAAGTACTTACAGTTATATAGCGTGAAAAAAAAACGAACGATCGATCGATCGATTTGTGCCGTGTCAAGGGGCAATGCACCGCACTTCGTACATAATATATTGAATTACAGACGAGAGAGAGAGAGAGAGAGAAACCTCGATAAAACATATTGTTTTCCGATTTGTAAACGATGCAAGCACCGAAATATTATAGCGAATGAACGCTAACAACTCCCCCTTTTATGCTATTCTTCTTTACTTCCTTCCTAAGGGTGCGAGCAGCGACTGAACCTATTCTATGGCGCAAAAAAAATTATTTCAGTGTTCTTTACTAAAAAGTATTGATGAAAATTAATTTTATAGTATCTAACGCGCCAAGATCTACGATTCTTTCACACCGTACAAGATGATGGAACTAATCATCAACAGTTTTAGTTCAGCTGCTTGTAAGTGCTTTTTAGTTAGGAATAAAAGCGTTTCCTTCCGTTTTATCTGTATGGAATAACTAATCGATATTCATCTTCGAGAAAATCCTTAAAATAATCCATTGATCCGTGGGACGTCGCGAAGAAGTATTATCTTGAATTATTAGAGTAATACAGTTGAAAGATGAACTCATTGAAGCTTGAGTAATATTTCTTGGGTGAAAAGCAATGACACGAAATTCTGAGATTTTTCATGCGTCAATCGCATTTGAACGCAATAGTTTTTTGTTTCATATTCATCTCTTTCAATTCGATAAAATAACTCGCCTGAATATTTGTGCATTATACCAATGAATTTACTACCGAACAAAGATATCTGCTTAAAATCATTCGAAGCTACATTTATAATTTTGCTACGGTTCAAAATGTTTATTCACATGCATTCTTGATTTTTTAAATGTATATACTTTGTGCTCGAAAATTTACGCTCGTTGCAGCGAATGATGAGTTATTTATTTTTCCGCGTAACGCGATAACCCAACACACACTTATTTATCACGAGGCTATCGTGAATGAACAAATAACTCAGTTTGCCTTGCTTGCATTTAAACATTGATGCAAAATTTTAGAATTCCAAGTTCAAGCTATAATAATCTGAAAAAAAGGTATTTTAATAAGTAAAACAATGTTAGGATTGAACGATACAATTTTAATTTCCCCAGTACTCAAATAATACAATATGAAAAAAGTAAACTTGATTATAACACAACGGGACTCTCATAATATATTTGACAGATTATACTACAACACCTAATCAGGTGAATGGAGAACAAATCGGAGCGTAGATAAGGCGTCCCATCACGTGAAACGCGTTAATCAGACCCATTAGTTATCTCGTATTGCTTCTAATGGTATTCAAACTCTTCGAACGAACCGCTATAATCACCGCGTATACATTTTTCGACGCCCCGCATTAAATATCTATTACCGACGAGCTATCGTCGTCATCGTCATTGCACCCGTATTATGCAAATGTACCACGAAAATCTCGATTACACGAACGTAATCGAGCCATCCGCGCGATATCCTGCTGATAAAGTACGAGCGGCATCAATTAATCATATAATAATACTATCCGTTATTATACAGCGTCGAGTGGCCTAATATCGAGAGACAGCAACGAGCCGCCTACGAGCTACCGCGGGAGCAGTCGCTTAGCAGCCGAGCAGAGCAGTATCGTGAGCGCAGCCAGCATCGGCCACGCCAGTCGCGACAACAACGACAGCAGCAGCAGCAGCATCAGCGGCGGCTTAAACTTGCTCGAGCAATTGACTCGCGACAGAATCGGCTCGCAGGATAACGGCGTTGCAGTTGACAGGACTGCCAATTTCAGTATTGCCGAGCAGACGCACAGAGCTATGATGAAGGACGAATCGAATACAGTGTTGGGTGAGTAACGTAGTGTTCTTTGTCTGTGTGTTATATATGCAATGAATGTTTGGAGCGACCGTGATAATTTGGCCCTTTGAAAGAAAAGTGCAGAATTCAATTCGTTCTTCTATATTGATAAACTTTATTTCTAATGAGATGCAATTTCTCGATCATTGCTCTTGAGCATTTGAAAAAAAATTAACTTTTGTGATAAAGCCGGCATTGGAATTCGACGTTCCCGCGTGTTTATATATAGCGGCGTCAATCAAATATATGCGAATTGTCATAATGCGACGACGCTACGATTGTTAAACGAATAGAAACGAAACATCGTTTAGAGCGAGCGTAACAATGTGAGTCGAGGCAATTGTACCCCCGTCAACCGTTCGTGACATCTCTTCGATTATTATAAATTACGAAGCTCAATTCATTTAGTCGAGTGAATCTCGTTCCGAGAATCGGATCTCCATACGCAGAGATGGAAGTATAGCGAACTATATAAAGTCGCTATTGCCTCTGCCGTTCCATTTAAAGAGACATTTCACGTGTATGCGATCGGTGGTCATTGAATGAGTTGGAAAACTGAATTTGCAACGATTGCTTCGTCGCGCATTTATCAATTGATGAAATTTATTTATTTTTTTATTTTACAGACGTTATTTTGCCAACCATTCTCATTGGCGCCCTCTTTGTGGTCAATGCAGTAATAGTCTACATCATCTTCAAATACCGAAAGCGGTAAGTTTCTTTTTCACGCAATAGATCCGATTATAAATTGTTATCATTTGCCATAAAGTCGATGATTGTCAAAAAAATTTCTTTGAACAATCTGTAGACTGCTAATAATTCTCAAGATGCTTTTTGCAATTCATAAATTTACTCATCTGAATTATTTCTGTTTTTTGCTTCATTATTTAACGAAGGATTGTGGACGATAATTTCAGAAATTCGACAAAGGACACAGAAGAGTTGGCACTGCAACCGACGACGACAACGACATCGGCAGTGCAGGCCAACGGCGGCGGCGATTCCTGCTGCCCCGTTTGATGAATCGCGTGAATTCGCTATAACCATTGACAAAGAAGATTATTTACTTCAATGTGTTAGCTTTTAAGTTTGATTTAAAAAATTTTTTTTTTATATATAAGTGAATCATCAAAGGCCTAAATTGTACGAAAGTTGATAAAGCTTCTAAAGACTTTAATCGAGATGTCATTAAACGTTGAATTGTAGACTTGAATTGGTTTTTTTTGTGGAACGAATTAAATGTGTCACGATACAGGACGTATCATTAAATCGAGTCTAAATGTAAGACATTTTTTAATCGTTTTTTAGCTAGCGTATCTCAAAAACTAAGTGTTTCTATAGTAAATCCTGAATGTTAAAGAGAATCACATTTATTATTCAACGATGTATTATAAAAGAAAAATAGAAAATAATGATGGAGATTTATTATAGAAATTATATAAAAAACTATATATTTGGTCTAAATTATATTTAAGTTTAATAAACAAATGTTTACATAAGAAAAAGTAATCTACATTCATTTGTATTACTGAAATGTTATTTTCCTCACACAACCTACGCATGTTCGCTTTCAATATACGATCCCATCCTCTGTAATTTTGCAACGTTATCAAATTTCTCTTCGTTAAAAGAAGAGATGTAAGTATATCTAATAAACATAAAATGAGGCTATTGGAAGACCTATGCATCTCGTTGACGAAAAGTGTCAATTCTAACTGTGTTTCGCACGATCGAATAAAGCCGTCGAACTGACGAGTATGTAAATTAATGGCTATATAAATAGTCATAAATTTATTGTTGTATAGACATTAATCGCTTAAGATAAAAATATTCCAAATGCTTTATTATGCTCAAATCTTCCGCCACCTCGGATGAAGTATCGAGAATTACAATCGTTTACAATGAACATCATTTGAACACGTTTCATGGCAGTATTTTCGACAAACTTTTCTCTGTCGGTGGACTAATTTTGTCCATTGGAACACGAAATTCAAACTCTTGTAAAGATATAATCCCAAATATCTATTGTCAATATTTTTGGCATTTAGTAAATCAAAAATATGATTGCTAACACAATGCTAGAGTTGTAATCATATTTTTATTTTAAAAAATACAAAAAAAATATTTTTACAATAGATATTGTAAATTACATTTTTTCACGAATTTGAATCTCGCGCTCACTTTAGGCTTTCTTTGAGAGCAGTGGACCAAGCGCCAAGTAGAGCGCCATCTATTTCATCTCGAAAAATTCATATCTGTTTAGCTGTCTTCTGCCTTGTGCTATTCGTGCCATGTGCATATTACAATTCTGCATCGCCGTATCGAAAATTTATAACCAGCACGTTTTTTGATTGTGAAGTGTTTACTTTCTCTGCTAACATAAACTAAAGGTAAATTAGTATTAATTGTAATTAAAATCTACTGTGTTTAACTGTTGTATCGAAATTTACTGTTATTAATTTTCAGGCCTATAAAGTTGGAAGAATATTGTTGAAAAATTCAAGATGCCTAAAGTAAAGAGTTTCATTGATAGAAAAAATTGTCGGACATTTGAATTGTGTTCAAGATCGCAAAGAGATCCTTTACTAGTAGATCCAAGTGCTCCCCAACACGTACTTGTTGAAACTACTGCTCCTAACAAAGAAGAAGAAAGAGTTTGTGGAATATTTTTTGAAGATGATTATAACTATCTGAAACATTTGAAAAATGTCAATCAAGTGTCCGAACTTGTTGAAACTACTAATGAACGTGATGAAAAGAAGAAACCAAAGAAACGAAGCAATCTACGGTTACCTGCTTCAGTATTTCAATCGCATGTAGAAGAAAAAATAGGGCTTCTTCACAGATATGCTCCTCATTCCGGGCCAAGGGTAGATTTAGATCCAGAAGTTTTTTATAAACTTGATAATCCTGATGAGGAAAATGATTTGGAGGATAATATTATTGAATTGGGTGGAGGCATGCTCGATGATGATGAAGATAAAGATGTAGGCGATTGGTCTGATGTGGATAGTGATGAAGCTCGAGATGAAGTAATGAGTTTGAATGGATCAGGCAAGGATTATGATTTTGCTAACGAAGAAACAAAATCAAGGTTTACTGAGTATTCTATGACTAGCAGTGTAATGAGAAGAAACTCACAGCTGACTTTACTCGATGATAAATTTGAAAACATGTACAAGGAATATGATGAGGACAAAGTGGGTTCTCTTGATTTTGAAAATATTGAAGGACCTAATAGTGAAGATTCTAAATTAATACAACAATTTTTAGAAGATTATCAAGCAGAATCTAAAGAACAAGATGTTGAAAATATGGCAAAATTATTGAAAGAACGTTGTAAAGTTATGTATGAATGCTCAAATTCAGATGATGAAGGTGATTCTAAATTAACAACATATGTTGAAACTGAAAAAAAAGAAGAATGGGACTGTGAATCCATATTATCTACTTATAGTAATATTTATAATCATCCTAAAAAAATTTTAGAACCCAATTCTAAACAACCGCCAAAAATTGCAATTGATCGTAGAACTGGAATTCCACAAGTAAGAAATATTCATGAATCTGATTCTGAAGCTAATTCTTCATCAGATAGTGAAGATGATGAATCTACCATTTCTACTGTTCAATTTACCAGATCTAAACATGAAACATCTGAAGAAAAAAAGGAGCGAAAAAGACAAGTCAAGGCAATGAAAAACGAAAGAAGAAGAGAGAAAAAGATGAGTAAAGAAATGTTCAAGGAAGAAAAGAAAAAGGAGCAAAAAGTCTTGATAAATAAAAATAAGACTTCCAATGCAATCCGAATAGCTTAAACTTTCTCTGGTATTAATTTATATTTTATAAATGAAGATTTATATTCAAATTATTTATTATCTAAATTATAAGCAAATAATATATGTAGGTATTATTTTTCTGAAAAATAAAACTTATTCATAAAATTGAAATTAATCTGTATTATTTATTTAATTTTTACCAATAGTAAAATCAGATTAAAAATATCAGGATAAATACTTTGAAAATCTAATCGTCAAACCCTGAATATTCTATTCGATGCTTGTTTCATTACAATAATAAAAATATTGAATAAAATAACATAAAAAAAGAATTCTCTGATTATAAACTACTCCTCAATTTTCTTTACACATATTATTGCGTCAAACAAGCTTGCAAGCAAAATTCATCAGAGCAAGCCTTTCAGTTGACACGTGCACCTCGACCAATCAGAAGCTCCAAGCATTCCATACATTCAAAATTTCGTTTCAGTTGCCGGCGGGCAGGAACGAACGCGATCAGAACTGGTCCGGACGAGTCTGACACGCGAGGCTGCGCGGAACAAACACAAAACAGTCGCACGTCGCATGCAGCACCGCATGGCCAGGCATCGTCCAATACAGGCGCCACGCTCGCGCTCTGCTTCGATTTAGCCGCGCAAACAAACGAACGCTGCCATCCGAGTTTTATTAACAAAAATAACAATCGATAGGGACAAATTAGTGTCATCTAATCTGACCGGAAATTTTGACGAATGTGTATTCACCCCGACCGTGAAGAATATTAGTTGTGCTTCGTTCTTATAGCTAGGAGAAAATAGTATTGAACAAGTTAGTATGTCTTCATGATCTGTGCAAAACTGTTGCATTGTAATTATGTAAACCGTCATTTTATGCATCGCGGGTAATTCTTATCGTTTCGTTTTGTTTTCTATTAGATATTGAACGATGGCCGAGGCTATTGAACCGAAGTCTATTGAGAGCGGCGTAATTATTCGACTAGGGCTCAAAAATTTCGTGTAAGTATTTCGCTTTGAAAACAAATACAAAATCAAAACAAATACGATTGAAATTGGTGATAATTTTTTTAGCACTTATGACGAGGTAGTTGTGAAGCCTGGCAGAAATCTTAACCTTATTATTGGTGCCAATGGCACTGGAAAATCAACAATAGTAATGGCTATTGTTTTGGGTTTGGGAGGAAGCCCCAAAGTTATCGGCCGCCAAAATAACATATCTGAATTTGTCAAAGCTGGTGAAAAAAATGCCACAATTGAAATAGATCTCCAACTCGATGCAAATAGACATATAACTGTCAAACGCTGCTTCGATGATACGGGACACTCGCAATGGTTTGTTAATAATCAAAGCGCTACTGCCAAGAAGATTAATGAATTGATGAAAAGCCTAAACATTCAGGTATTTATGAAAAGTTTTCCTTTTGAAATCCACTCGTATAAATTTATTTATCCCAAATAATTTACTTATATAGGTTGACAATCTTTGTCAATTTTTACCCCAAGATAAAGTTCAACATTTTTCTGAATTGACGCCAGCTAAACTTTTGACTGAAACTGAAAGGTCTGTTGGGGATCCAAAACTTATAGAATATCACACAAAATTGAATTCATTGAGGGAAGAGCAAGTTGAATTAGAGAAAAACCTAGAAGGCAAAACTAAACTTCATCACAATGATGAAAAATTATACAGTAGTTTGAAAGACTCCATTGGACAAATTACTGAAAGGCAAAAATTGGCAAAAAAATTATCAAGTTTGAAACAGAAAAAGGCATGGATGCAATATCAGCATGAACGAGACAAATTTAAAGACGTAAATAGAACAAATCATGAAAATTTATCAGTTGAGATTTTTAGAGACTATTTAACAAACTTACCATTATTTATTTCAGGCCAAAGAAGGTATGAAACAGGCTTTAGAAAAGAAAAATGAAATTAAACGACAACTAGAGCCAATGGAACAAGAAATTTCCAGAATAAAAAATAATGTTCACGAATATGATAGAGTTTTCAAACAACACGTAATAGATTTTTATTATCTTTGATATTTTGCAAATCTCTCATTTTTCGTAATTTATTATATTGTTATATTAATTTACAGCAAACTGAAGTTTCACATAAAACAAACCAATTAAGTCAATTTATAAATGAAATTGAGAAGAATGAAAGAAAAATTACTGATCTAACGAATCAATGCGATAATGATATTAGGCAAGAAGAACAACGAGATCAGCAACTTGATGAAATGAAACAGCAACTAAATAAAATGGAAAATGACTTGTCACATTTGGTTGAAAATGTTGGAACTGGTAAAGTTCAATAAATTGTATATTAATTAAATTAAGAGTTCAATAGAATTAAATTTTGTGATTTTTTTTTAGCTGAAAGCTTAAGAGCCGAATTCGAAAAAATTACTCCTAGAATGTCAAGTTTAAGAAATAAGATTAATGAATTCAATGCTCAACAGCAATTCAAGAGGGAAAAAATAGATCACTTAAATCGAAAAATACACGGTAATTCATCCTAGTGTACATAATTTTTCAAGTAAAAACTTCATAGAACTTGAATAGCAATAATAATTCCATTATTCTTTGCAGGGGAAGAACAATATTTGAAAGAAATTCAAGATATTGAAAATAAAAGACTTCAAAGACTTCGTTCAATAAGCCAAGATGCATACAAAGGAGTTATATGGTTGAGAGAAAATAAGCACTTGTTTTCAAGAACCGTTCATGAACCTATGATACTTCAGATAAATTTAAAAGATCCTGGTTATTCCAAGTATTTTGAAAATATTATTTCCTCCCGGGATTTGACTGCTTTCATATGTGAAGATAAAAATGATCTGAACAAGCTGCTGCACTGTCTTCGAGATCAGCAAAAATTAGTAATAAATGCTGTTCATATTGATCCTGAAAAAAGAGTCAATTTTGATCCAAGAATACCACTTTATCATCTTCAAAGATACGGTTTTGAAAATTATTTAATAGATCTTATTGAAGCTCCAGAAATAATTTTGAAGTTTTTAGTTATTTACTACTCTATAAACCAGATTCCTATTGGATCAGAACAAGTTGCAATGAACATAGATCAAATACCAGATGAAATAAGGAGATACTTTACACGTACATATTTTTTTTGTGAATTTTATTTTAACATTTGATTTTAAGAAATAATAATTTCAATGACTTACAGCTTCTAATTCGTATTCAATAAATAAATCCAAATACACTGGAGATAGAAGTACAAGACAAGCTGCAATTTTTTCTCAAAATATTTTGTCAATCACAGTAGATCACGAAAAAATGAAATATCATAAATCTCAGTAATAATCTTTTTGATGATATATAATAGTAATTGAACTGATGATATGCTCATGTTTTTAAAATTTTTACAGGATACAAACATTTCAGGAACAGAAACAATCCCTAATGATAGAATTAGAATCTTTCGATGGAAATATTTCTGAAGTGCATAGAGAAATAAATGAGTTAAAAGATGCTCGAAATATAATTCAGGCAAATATGAACAAATTAAGTGATATTGAAAGAAGGATAAATGTGCAACGTAATAGAATACGTACTGATGAAAGTGATAGAAAAAGTGTTGACGAAATTAAAGCTTTCTACAATGGAAAAATTAGAGTAGGTATTTCAGATCTTAATTTTTGGTTTTGAAATGAATTATGCAATAATTATGATTGAAAAATTTTAGGATGAATTGAAGAAACAACTCACAGTCTATAGGCAGTATAATAAATTGGTAGATGATTGTTATAAAACGTTTCTTATTAGTGAAGAATTGAAACTTCAACTAAGGGTTACTAAAAACTTATTGGCTAATAAAAATAACGAAGTTTCTGACTTGCGAGAGTCTCATAAAGCCGCGGAAGACAATTATAAAATACTAGAACGTGAATGTAAACCAATAAAAGAGGAAGTAGCACGTTTATTCAAAGTTGCAAAAGACAGTACTGACGGATTGGCATATGGCGATGAAAACTTTGAGCCCATTAAAAGAGTTTTTGCCAGACTTCCAGGTACTCTACCTGAGATTTTTCAAGAAATTGATACTACTCAGGCACAACTTTATTGCATAGCTAATGCACATGATGCTGATAAGGTAACTACTTTTATAATTATTATAATATACTTGATCATGTAAAGTTTTAACAATTTGTTATGCTATTTTTAGATAATGACCAGATTTAGAAATATAAAGAATAATTTAAAAATATTGCAACAACAAATTCAAGAGTATGAGAACAATTTGGCGAGAGTAACCCAAGAAATTGAACAAATAAAAGAGCGCTGGCTTCCTATGCTTATAACACTCGTAGATAGAATTAATGCTAATTTCAGCGCTTATTTTAAACGAATGAAGTGTGCTGGCGAAGTTTCATTATCAATACCAGAAAACGATGTAAGTCATAATTATTGTTTAACATTTATCATGAGACACATTGTTACATAACTTGTCTGAATTGCAGATGGATTTCGAAAGATACGGTCTTAAAATAAGAATTAAATTCAGAGACGCTGATGAACTACAAACATTGACTAGGACTCATCAAAGTGGCGGAGAGCGTACTGTTACTACTGCTATTTATATGCTGGCACTGCAAGAGCTGACAAGAGTTCCATTCCGTTGTGTTGATGAAATCAATCAGGTATGGAAAATTTAACAAATTGGAAAATATTAATTTTTCGGAAAATTTAACAAATTGGAAAATATTAATGAACTTTTTTTTCATAGGGAATGGATGCCGCAAATGAGCGCAGAGTTTTTGAAATGATGGTTCAGAATACTACTAGAGCTACGAGCGCTCAATATTTTTTGTTGACTCCAAAGGTACTTTTAAATTGAATTGCATTTACTATATTATTGTTCTCCAAGGAAAATATTGATTTCTTCACTTTTTTTATTTAGTTATTACCTGGTTTGAAGTACAACGATTCAGTGACAGTTTTAACAGTATTCAATGGAAAATATATGATTCCTTCGTCAGAATATAACATTGGCGACGAATTTGAGAATATCGTAGAAACTGTCTCGAGAAAACGGCGACGTGAATCTGAATCCGATTAATATTATCCGATTAATAATAATCTTAAAGCATGTTTACTAAGTTAAAGTTCAATGTTTATTTTATTGAAACAAGTTATACGGTTACGATTTATAAGATATTAAATACTTAAGAGTTAGTTGTTACGTTTTCGTGAACATCAGTTTTTACTTGTCTAACCAAGTAATTGTATTTCGTATTTGCATTAAAAATAAAAATTTTAATATTTTTATGAAAAATGGTTTCGATTTTTGTTTTTGGCACCATTAATGAACTTTAAATTCTGCAACAAAAATAATATTTCTTAAAGAATCACTTAGTGTTTGTAGCTTATTGAAAATCATCATTTTGAAAAATCGACACTATTTGGTTGTAGATCTTATCAGACCAATTACGCTCGAACGTACCTCCTATCAAGCATAATTTTGGCAAAAAGTGTGCGATGGCCGGGAATCGAACCCGGATCAACTGCTTGGAAGGCAACTATGCTGACCATTACACCACCATCGCAACTTGTTGGGAATTGCGATCGAGGTGTACTTGCATCTTGGGAGAGCAGCTGAGCCAGTTCCCCTTCTCTCGAACACGACCGCTTGAGTTGTCATACCGGTCCCGTGGAGGATAATTGCAACATTTCGATTGAAATATCGATTGAAACATGGTAAAAAATATTAAAATTATTCATTTTATTATTGTGGAAATGACTACGCAACTTGTCAGAAAATTGTTTCATAGAGATTTCGAAAAGCGCACTCTAAAAATTTTCATTTTCACTTTGAAGTCAGTTTGTCAGTATTCTCTCATGTCGTTGATTCATTTCACGATGTATTTCTTGAAATAATTTGAATCGACAATTTTTTATGTTAGCTATTGTCGAATAAATTGCAAGAAAAGCAATGCGAGTGAAAATGAAGATTTCAATACTGACATCAGCATCTCTGTGATCAAATTTCATTCAAACCAAAGGAATTTTCCAAATCCATGATTCAATGAGATATTTCAATTTCTAGATATCAATACTTTTTACGGACGAGTTATCATCGTTGAAAAAAAAAAAAAAAAAATAGGAGTAAAGAAGAAGAAAAAATGAAAACCATAATAATTTATTCAAAGCGGCGTCTCTGTTCAAGTTGATTACCACTGAATGTGTGCTGTGTGTGGGGTAAAGCAGTTTATGACGTCTAATCTCGCGATTTCGTACTGCGTACATACATACACACGTAACAGATACATGCGATCGTTCAGTGCGCGTCTCGTTGAGCGCGAATGTGCAGCGTTTCAGCACAAATGCGCAGAGCAATCGGACTTTTTGCAGCGTAGTTTTCGGTCGCACTAACTCGATCAAAATCGTAGCAATCGTGCGTTAACGATCGTTCAAGGCCGATTCTCCCTTTCGTCGCGTAAAAGTTTGTTGCTTGGATTAATTTTTTTTTTTATTGGTTTGATACTAAAAAGTGGTGTTGATAAATCATGGCAGCAATCGTGTCGAAAGACATTCCTGACATCGAGGTGAATAAAAATTTTCCTACTACTCCTCTTTTTCGCATCCGAACTCGTTACTTATCGCGTACCGATTTCGTTGTTCCAGAATCTGCTCGGTCTGAATCCAAGATCGAAGATTCATGCGAATCTGGTGCCGACGATACAGACGAAAAAGAACAAGCAGCACTGGAAGCGCAACATCCATTCGAAATGCGACGTAAGTAAAAAAAAAAAAAAAAAAAAAAATCTAGCGCGCAAAATTCGCACGCTTAACGGTCGCATTAATTTTTGTCCCTCGCGCTCTCGACCGCTTCTTCCCCGCAGAGCTGCGTGCCGCTGAAGAAGAACTTCGACGACGTGAAGCACACGACGCTGAGCGAGCGGGGCGCCCTGCTGGAGGCCGGACGCTGCCTCAAGTGCGCCGACGCGCCCTGCCAAAAGTCCTGCCCGACCCAGCTCGACATCAAGTCCTTCATCACGTCGATCGCCAACAAGAACTATTACGGCGCCGCCAAGGCCATACTGTCGGACAATCCCCTGGGTCTGACCTGCGGCATGGTCTGCCCGACCAGCGATCTGTGCGTGGGCGGCTGCAATCTCTACGCCACCGAGGAGGGACCGATCAACATCGGCGGCCTGCAGCAGTTCGCTACCGATGTGAGTGACGCGACGACGTTAGTTGGGATTTTTCGTTGTGTGGAAAAAAAAAGTTTCAACGTTTTATCTCGCTCGATTGATTTATGTAATATTATCGTCGAAATATTAGTGCTAAGTGGAACGCGAGACCTATATATATATTCGCTTTTACATGTGATAAAATCGCCGATCGCGTCGAGGGATCCATTTTTATACAAATATCTCTCGGATCGTATAAAATTCCACTCGAAATTTGTACATTATTTACTTTGACATCTAATTGCAATTGTGTCCGACGTTATCGTGAACACACTGATCGTCGATAATCGTTATGTAAGTTTCGTATACACGAGTCCAAAAAAGAAAAAAAAAACACAAGCAACTTTGCTTTGTTCCGCGAATCCGATAAAGAAAAAAGGAAAAAAAGAGAAAAAAATACAGATTACTTATGCGCGCTCTAAATTCTTCTTTTTTGTTTTTCGTCTGCGCGTAACTCGCGCGCACAGATCTTCAAGCGAATGAACATTCCGCAAAAGCGAGCTCCCGGCCAGTGGGTGCCGCACGACGACACCAAGATCGCGCTGATCGGCTGCGGGCCGGCCTCGCTGTCGTGCGCCACCTTCTTGGCGCGCCTCGGCTACAACGACCTGACCATCTTCGAGAGGGAGCGCTACGTCGGCGGCCTCAGCGCCGCCGAGATACCCCAGTACCGATTGCCCTACGACGCCGTGAGCTTTGAGGTCGATCTGGTCAAGGATCTCGGTGTCAAGATCGAGTACGGCAGGCAGCTGTCGGAAAATGACATCACTATCAGAGTGCGTTGACTTTGCTCCACAACCCCCCGACGCTATATTTTTTTTTATGACCAATCGACTAATCGTTCGCTCTTCTACTTCGAAGAAATTGAAAGACTCCGGCTACAAGGTCGTGTTTCTGGGAATCGGCCTGCCCGAGCCCAAATCCTTACCGATCTTCGACGGCCTGAGCCCGGAAATGGGCTACTACACGTCCAAGAACTTCCTGCCGGCCGTGTCGAAGAGCAGCAAGCCCGGCATGTGCGCTTGCAAGGCGAGCAGCGGCAGCAGCGGCCTGCCGGAGCTCTACGGCAACGTCGTCGTGCTGGGCGCCGGCGACACGGCCTTCGACTGCGCCACCTCGGCCCTCAGATGCGGCGCCAGCAAAGTCTTCGTCGTCTTTCGACGCGGCTTCACCAACGTCCGCGCCGTACCCGAGGAGGTGAGCTAGCTCAGACAACACGACGACGCTTGTACTTGCCATCGTCGACGAATGCAATTATTTATTTATTTATTTATTACGAACTCGTTGATTTCGATGTCAGATGGACCTGGCGAAAGATGAAAAGTGCGAATTCATTCCGTTTGCGTCGCCCAAGAAGGTCATCGTGAAAGGATCCAAGATCGTTGCCATCGAGTTTTACAGGACTGAACAAAACGAGAGCGGAGATTGGGTCGAGGACGAGGATCAATTGATCAGATTGAAAGTCAGCTTTGTCATTTCAGCGTTTGGTTCCGGCCTTTATAACTCGGATGGTAACGATAAATTATTTTTATTTTTTAAAAATTTCAATTTTCATATTGACGTACAATTTTTTTTTGACAGTAATCAAGGCCTTAGAGCCTGTAAAATTGAACAAGTGGAATACACCCATCGTGGATACCAACACTATGATGACGACCGAATCCGGCGTTTTTTGCGGCGGCGATCTTGCCGGCGTAGCTCAGACTACGGTCGAATCGGTGAACGATGGCAAAACTGCTTCCTGGTTCATTCACAAATACATCCAGGTAATAGCGAACGCGTGAATTAAATTTTTTTACGCGAAACACAGCTAACGAATGTTTGTTTTTTTATCATTCACCAGGAATCTCATGGCCTCACCGTGCCCGAGAAGCCGCAACTGCCGCAGTTCTATACTCCCATCGACGACGTCGACGTCAGCGTCGAGATGCTCGGTATCAAGTTCGAGAATCCGTTCGGTCTGGCCTCGGCTCCACCGGCCACCTCGTGCGCGATGATTCGCCGTTCCTTCGAGGCTGGATGGGGTTTCGCCGTCACCAAGACGTTTTGCCTCGATAAAGTAATGATACCTTTTCTTTTTTCTCAATCGGTCAAGTTCAATTCTTAATGAAAGATGATTTTTATACGACAGGACATGGTGACCAACGTATCGCCCAGAATAGTGAAAGGAACATCGGACGGTTATCATTACGGCCCGGGACAAACGAGTTTTCTAAATATCGAACTCGTCTCCGAAAAATTGGCAGCTTATTGGTGCCAAGGTATCAGAGAGTTGAAGAGAGATTTCCCAACAAAGGTAGAATTCAAAAAAATGTTCGACAAAAAATCGGATGCTAGATCGACTATTCTATAATGTACCGTTTTTAAACATTTATTTGAAAGGTCGTGATTGGCAGCATCATGTGCACATACAACAAAGACGATTGGACCGAATTAGCCAAAATGGCTCAAGAAGCGGGATCCGATGCTCTCGAGCTCAATCTGTCATGCCCGCACGGTATGGGAGAAAAAGGCATGGGTCTGGCTTGTGGACAGGTTCGAATAACGATTTGCTTTACTTTTATATGGCTTTAATCATTATCAAACGTCTCTATCGATTTTCTTCATTATTTTACAGGATCCCGAGCTAGTGAGAAATATTTCTCAATGGGTCAGAGAGGCGATCACCATTCCGTTCTTCGTCAAATTGACGCCTAACATAACGGACGTTGTTCAACTCGCCAAAGCCGCCTACGAAGGTACCGTCTCGCTTTGTCTCTGATAAGTCAGCTTCTGAATTCAATGCGATGCGACAATATCTCATAAATCTTACGTACAACAGGTAAAGCCGACGGTGTATCGGCGATCAATACGGTGCAAGGTCTCATGGGCCTTAAGGCCGACGGGACACCCTGGCCCGCAGTCGGTGCGGCCAAAGCCACGACCTACGGTGGAATCTCAGGCAACGCCACGAGGCCGATGGCTCTGCGAGCCATATCCAAGGTGGCGCAGGCCTTGCCTGGTTTTCCGATCATGGGTATCGGCGGTATCGATTCCGGCGAAGTCGCGCTGCAATTTATCCAGTGCGGTGCCACTGTGTTGCAAGTAAATATTATTGTACTCTTATCGTATTTCTACGATTTGATGTTTATTTATTTCGGGCGCGATTGACTAGGTTGGAAGTGCCATACAAAATCAAGATTTCACCCTCATCAATGATTACATTACGAGTTTGAAAACTCTGTTGTACTTGAAAGGTGTAGAACATTTGAAAGATTGGGATGGTCAGAGTCCGCCAACGTCGAAACATCAGAAAGGAAAGCCAGTTTCACTCCAACATGCTCTAGGAAAGGTAATATCACATGATACAAATTGGCTTTAATTAAATCAAGTAATTTTATAATTGTTTACAATTTACGTAACAGAACGTGCCGCACTTCGGAGAATACTTGAAACTACGCGAAAAAGTAGCAGCTGAGATCAAAGAAAAATCGAATCTGCTCGAGGGTGATCTACCACTGACCAGACCCGCACCGAAACCCGCGAAACCAATTCCAAGGATCAACGACGTGGTCGGGGCAGCCTTGTCAAACATCAAACCATACGTCAAATTGGATAACAGCAAGCAAGTCGTGGCGTTGATCGACGATGTGAGTGAAATTTGCGACGATAAGTGCCGATACGCGCATCGCGATGAAATCATTTCATTTCAATTGAACTCGTTTTCGAGATAAACGGGGAGAAAAATTTTGCATACACAACATTAATATTTTGTATTGGCTTTTATCTTTTCAGGACATGTGCATCAATTGCGGAAAATGTTACATGGCATGCGCCGACTCAGGCTATCAAGCTATCAAGTTCGACGCAGCGACTCACATACCCAAAGTCACGGATGATTGTACCGGATGCACGCTCTGTTTATCGGTTTGCCCTATCATCGACTGCATAACGTAAGAAAAGCTTCGGCACGAGGAAATTTGCTTACAAACATTTTATCGCCAAGTTTTAATGGCACTGCATTTTTTTATTTTTAGGATGGTGCCAAAACAGATACCTCACGTTATTAAAAGGGGAGTAGCTAAGGAAATAAAGAATGGAAAAGCGCCACAGTTGATAACTTGCGAATTGAATCATTGAGACAGTTAATTATGTTTGTTTACTTTGTAGCGAGCTTAAAGCGTATCTTTAAATTTCTTATAAGGAATTTATTTTATAAATGAAAAATTGTCCATTAATAATTAAGTAGTAAATTACTTTTCTTCTGATAAGTTAAATATTATTTCCAAAAACATTTTTTATTATTAAATAAATATTTTTACATCAGATCTTACGGTGTAATTAGTTATACTGTATTAAAATAAGTAAATTAACAATTGCCTTAATTTACTGTGATATAAAATTAATCAATACCTAGTACATAATTTAAAAAAATAACCGTTTCCCAAACAAAAACTTAATGAGTAACATAATGAGCAACATGAATAACAAAATATTTACAACAGTGATTATTTACAATACTGATAAGTACGATGCTCTCGACATCCTATCCATCAAATAAAATCTGGATTGTCGAACCATTGCCACGTTTTATTGTAATTAACATCAAATTCGTACAATACGCACTTGTTATTTCTGAAACGAGCTCTGAAAAATGTAATGAATTAATTTTCATTTATGAATCTTTTCTTGAAATCATAATGATGTAAGTTTGAAAAACTCACTTTTCGTACTTGACGCATCGCGCAGGATATTCCAGTTTGAAGCACTGCGGCCTCAGAACGTTGAAGTACGTTACGCCGATATTCCCAGCAATCAGCGATCGAGTTTTTTTCAAGCATCGATAAAAATTCGAATCGCATTCGCAATGAGATCTGCGTCGAAAAATAAAGTATCGATAAAACTAGGAATTACGCGATAATTCGATGTATTCGATTTTTGACGCGGCTTACCTCGTGAAGATGCCATTGTTCACTAGACCGAATCTGACCTGATCAGCTCCCAAGTTCATTTTGCAAAGATCGTGAGCCCTGCAACACTTATCCGTATTTTTAAATAGACCGACTTGATCCAAACTGCTAGCTAAACTTCCAGCTCCGCACCACTCGGTACCTTGTACACATAATAAATAATTAAAATTAGGAAAAATTCACTCGGATGAGGTGCTTGAATGAATCTCTTGTCAATTGAAAGGCTACCTGCTCATCGAATTTCTGTGCGATTTGACTTACCAATGAATTTATTATAGCTCTCGACAACTTTTCTAGTTGCCTGGCACAAAACACGAACGAAAAAGAAAAAGAATGAAAAAATAATGAAAAAAATGAACGACGCACTACGTATTTATAAGGTACATGTACACTCGAGCATTCGCACCTGGATAAATGGCCTTGAATCTCTCGCCGACCGCGTTGAGCACGTCGTTGAAGGTGCGCTGAGCCGCTCTGCCGAACAGATTCAGCTGCTTCATTCCTCGGCTACGACCGGTTGGAAAATCGCCGCCGCCGCCGCCGCTCTTGCCCATCTGCAGCGAGTACTTGATCGGCGCGACGAGAGCACCCGCGAATCTCTCCATGCCCGAGACGAAGGTCGGCGCGGCGTCGATGCGGCCGTCCCGGAAGGGATCGTTGTAATCGTCGTTGTCGTCCTCGAATTCCTCGGGGATGAAATTACTGTCGGAATAATTGGCGCTCGCGTCCAGGGGTACTAGGCCAAGCGCCGCGAACGGTACGAGCAGCTGCTGGTCGCGATCTTCGCTCTTTATCGACGACAAGTACCGATCGGTACTCTTGTACGAGCTCTCCGCCGAGTGCGTGAGTACCGTTAAAATTTGCACGACGATGTGAATTAAAATTACTTGCTGGCCTCGGAGATAAGATGCATCCATCTTCGTTCGGGCTTTGAGTACCGACGTTAACTTGAAAATCGGTTCTATATAAAATTGACCAATCGAAGTCATTGAGTTGGATTCGACCCAAGGTCAATGATAAGGCGACTCGAGTGCGAGTGAAATTTTCGTAGAAAATCGTGTCGTTGCGCCCTGATAATGATCTCTCTCTCTCTCTCTCTCTCTCTCTCTCTTGACTCTGCGCGGTCAATCACTCGTAACGTACGTATAATGTGTCACATGCGCGATTATCACGTTTGGCCCAGCAAAATACACCTGCGGGACATACAAGTTACGAAATTCATCGATATAAACGCTTGCGCGCATATATGTATTTTGGTTATGCTAATTTTTCGAGTATGTATAGTGAGAATCTTGAAATGCTAGATGTATGATATAATAATTATCGATACGCCGATTTAAATTTTTATAGTGCACACGTGAAGCGATTAATATTGCGTTACGATGGACTTTTTTTACGCAGAAACATAGAGAAGTTTACATCATTTTTATTTTTCGATACGGTACTAGAAAATGAAAGTTTTAGATTTTTGATTAAATTATTGATGTTCTGTCGGACACTTGTCATAAAAAATCGGTATATTTTCGTTTTTAACTTTGAGCTAAGTTATTAATCTTTCGAGATAAGAATTTAAGAAAAAAGTAATAATTCGTATTTATCAATTTTTCATTTGAAGCAGAAACTGAACAAAAAATAACTATACAAATGAAAGTTTAAGAGAGAAAATGTTCATTGATAGCAACAATGCTCATAACTCTTTCAATATTATCATAATAAAAATATACAATAACAAATCGGCAATTAAAATTCTTTAAAACTCGAGCATTTCAAATTTCGATTTTCAAACGACTGTAAGTAGTAGTTCGATTACAAATGTCAAACGAACGTACCGTTCCCCATCTGATGTCAATTTTGACAACACAATGTTTACATCGTCTAGAGTAAATAACACAGATACGTACCTTGCAAAAAACCATATGTTGATGTCCTGCTCCGTCAGTGGCTTAACATCGACTAAATGTCAAGTCTTTTTAAAAAGATTCGTGAGCCTTTGTACATTTAAATATTAAAAACTAGACCCGCAGTGGGGAGATATACCCATCTGTTTTTAAAACATCGAAAGATAATAAATATATTGTACCAATCGATCGTGCCTGGTCGGGTCTTCAATTGGAAATCACCTGCTTTATAATTCGCGAACGAATGCAAAATCTATATATAGAAGGTGAATCGGTGTTGTAAACAGACGTCAAGGACGACCGTTAATGTTTTGAGTAGCTAGTCACTACATTATATTTTTTTCGTCGATTTTGAATTCATTTAAAAATTTAAATTGATCGATGTATCTAATTTCCTAACATGCGACTTGCATTTGTGAACAATTCATATGCAAACGCAATTATCTGACAGGTTGAAATTTAAACTCGGTCTTTAATTTCACGAACAATAAGTACAGGATATTTCGTTTAATTCAAGTAAGAGTTTTCTTTAACTTTAAAAAATTATATTTTTTTTTATTTAAGTATAAAATAACGATTATAAATATATTTTAACAATTCATTTATAATAAGGCGTATTATATACTATAGACTGCATTTCCGAAGAATTTCACAATTTGAGTTTAACATTTTTCTTTTTTACAGTGAAGCAGATAGTTTTTAAAAATTTGGTCATTTGTTTTTAAAATTAATTAATGTTAATAGAATAAAATATGACTTGATAACTTGTGCACATTTTACATTCAGGATATTAATATAAAAATAAGTTTCAGTTATAAATTGTTGCCTCTTTCGTAAATTATTGCATAATTGTATAACATTTTGTTTTTGATAAAAACTATTTAAATTTGTTATTATTATTATTGCACTTTGTTAGGAGTTAATTGTCTTTTTTCTCGTCTTAAACATTTAGGGCAACAATGGTTTTGTTTTGATTTACACTTTCTATGATAAACAGTTGAACATACATTACACATCAGAGCAGTTGTATCCCATGGATAAATTATTTCATTATTTCCACAAAGTTCACAATGATGACCCCTGTAAATTGCATAAAATTAGAAGTCGGTTAGTTGTTGATTCATATTTATTGTTACGAACTTGAAGTAAAAATAAACAGAAAATAATTCTTGCCTTGCTTTGCAAAGATTGCATGTTTCAGTTATATGATTTCTCATGATATCATAGGCAGATTGTAATTCAATCTGTAAAGCTCCATTTTGAAGATCAATTAAGTCTTGTATTGAATAATGACCGCAACTTTCAATCATGTGCTTTCTTAAACCAGTTTTCCATGGCAAACCTTGGTTATTTGCTTCTGGACACACGATTAAATACTGTTTCATCATTTGCATTTCTTCTCTGTGTCTCTATTAAAAAAGTAAAAAACAATAATTTGTAAGTACTGTGAATAACTTGAATATTTCAATTATAATATTTTAAATCCTTACTTTTATCAATGCTAAGTCTGGAATCAAAGAAAATAACTTTTCATTCAATTCTTCTAAAAGTAGTACTGGTTTAGATTGTAACAAATTTAACAATTGATGTGCAGCACGACTAACTCGCTTTGGTTCCATATCCCAGTTTCGAATAACTCGTGCAGGTATTGTAATTGAAGAATTCCAATGACAGCGATAGCAATAATATAAACCACTATAGTCACAAAGCCTAGGTTCTATCCAACCTCCTTCTAAAGTTTTTATTGAAAACAAAAATTATATTAATACTAATGAAACTAAATTTATGTTAATCTACACAGTTACATAAGACAGTCTAAGAAACTAATTTTTATTCATAGTGTACAAATTTATATTCTCATGCAGCTTTACCTGCGAATTTAAAAGGACTGGCAAAACATGAAAAAAATAATCCTCTCGAGACAGCTTGCAATATATTATACATAAATCATTGCAATGGTCATTTTAAAATAAAATATTAATTCTTTTATGTCATAAAAAATTTAGAAAAAATACTTACTGAAAGTTATTTTGGAATTACATTCAGCACACCTGTATGCTTGAGCAGACAATCCTTTTTCAGGACAAATATCTTTTGTATATTTATATCCACCTGCTTCGCTAGCAATGACATGAACACATACTCTACGTATATTTGACATACACTTCATGTGACAAGAATAGCCGCAATCTGAATGAAATAAAATATGTTATTATATTGAAAAATACAAAAATGTAGCTTGCAATTATTTTCATTGATAACGATTACCATTACACATATACCATGATTGCAACATGGTCCATATACCAGCACTGCAGTGATCACAATAAACTGGACTAGAAGTTGTGATGTACAATTTTTGTGGCTTAAAATGGTGACCTAAAACGACACATGTTTCTACTGCTTTTTCAATAGAAGTTTCACGAAGTTCCTGAACCCTGAGTCGCAGTTCTATCAAACGTCTGACTAGCCATTTTCTTTCTTCTGAACATTCTGCACTTTCCAATACCATTTCCTTACATTTTTCTATCAACTCTTGAATCTCGTGTTGATCTATTGTCTGTTACAAAATTGAAATAAATAGGTAATTTTTTAATATGTTACAAAAAAATATTAAAATCTAATGAAAATAACCTTAGGAATTTGTAATGAATTTTCAATAGATCTTAACGTAAGAGGAACAACAGTTCTGCTTTCAGAGCTGTCATCTCCATTCGTCGACGAAGATGGTGTTGGTGAAGTATTATCTTCCTCGCGATTCATTTTTTCAATATGATCAGCATTAATATTCATACTGAAAAAATTAAAAATTGCACCAAGATATTAAAATGAAATCTTCATTCACTCAACGCGAAGGTTAATAAGCTGAAATCATGACGTTCTTCGGATTTTCCCAGCGTCAAGAGTGGCGTGTTGCAAGGTAGGACAAAAAATAGCAAAACATCGCGAAGACAGAGAAGATAAAGCTGGGCTTTGTTTTGGAACCTAACATCTAAACAGACTGCAATTGCAAGTCCGAAAGATTCTAATACGACTCAATGACAGCTCGAACGCTCCGCAGGGGCAACGATCAAAACGTAAATCGTGTCACACAACACACTCCGACAACAAACTCACATGTACACACGCAACACGCATCAACTCAGTCTGCTTACTGCAATAATTCTGCAATGCTTGCGCGCTTGAAACCAGTTGATCCAGCGTTAACCTAAAAGCGACCGGCTGTCATACGACTTATTTATTTTGAATCATTTTTAATATTTTAAAAAATGTCGCGTAAAATAGCTCGTGATTTATCCACCATTGATCTTTCGAGTGATATAGAATTGAAAAATGATCTGACATTCTCTCTGATGGGCTTATCGCAGCCTGTTTTGAAAGGTCTACTGACTTGCGGATTTCACAAACCCTCTCCTATCCAATTTAAATCCATCCCCTTGGGACGATGTGGATTTGGTAAAGTAACATTTTGCGGATTTTGGCTCTCTTCTGAATTATTAATCGTTATATTTTTTATCATGTATTTTTTTTAGATTTAATTTTAAAAGCCAAGTCAGGAACTGGTAAGACTGCAGTTTTTGGCGTGATTGCTTTGGAAATGATTGATACTAGCATAAATCAAGTTCAAGTTATAGTAATAGCTCCTACTAGAGAAATAGCCATTCAAAATCAAGAAGTTATTTCAGCAATTGGCTGTGAAATAAAAGGTAAATAAATTTCATAATTTAAATTAATTTTAAAAAACAAACTCACAAGTGCTTGTTACTGTTCAGGTTTAAAAGTTTGTAAATTTATTGGTGGTAGACCAATTAAAAATGATAAGAAAATTATTGGCAATTGTCATATTGCAATTGGAGCTCCCGGAAGGATAAGGCATTTGATTGAAACAAACATTCTTCAATCGAACGCAATTCGTCTTATTGTTCTTGATGAAGCTGACAAGTTGCTAGAAGACAGCTTTCAAAAAGATATCAAGTATGTTATTTTCAAAAATTTTAATAATAAATTTCTCAAATGAAGATGAAAATGAGTTAAAAATAATTATATTTTTTAATTTGTTTGTTTAGCTTTGTATTTTCAAAACTTCCTGAAAATAAACAAGTTATAGCAGCTAGTGCTACTTATGCTGATGGTTTAGAAAATTTTTTAAAGACTTATATGCAATCGCCTAAGTTGTGTTGTCCAGATGATGAAGGATCCATACCATTAGGTTTAAAACAATTTGTTTGCATATTGCCAAGTCATCCACTTGAACAGAGACAACGTCAAATTAAGATTGAAAAATTAGTAAAAATTTTGGAAAAAAATTTTTTCAAACAGTGCCTTGTTTTTTCTAATTATCAAATTGTGTACGTACCAATGGTATAATATCTCTGTTTACAGAAACTTCTTAGAACTCATTATTTTCTTTTTTTCAGAGCTCAATCAGTTTCTAACATGTTGAAAAACACAGGCTTAGGTAAGACTATTGATTCTATTAATGGGAGTCAAACGATGGAAAAAAGAATTGATTCTATCAAGAAATTAAAAAGCACTGAAAATAAAATTATAGTCACAACTGATGTATTAGCTAGAGGAATAGATGCCCAAAATGTTGATTTGGTTATAAATTTAGATATTCCTAGAGATTTTAATGGTAAAAGTGATCCTAGTGCAACTTATATACACAGAATTGGCAGAGCCGGGCGTTATGGGCGTCGTGGATTAGCTATTAATTTAATTGCTGAAAAAGAGTTGAATGATTTTCAAAATTTGCTGTCATCTGTTGGTGGTCCAGATTATTCAATATTTAAATTACCTGAAAATTGTTCAGAAAATCTTTGGAATGATGCAGATGATGTGTATGAAAGAATACATGCTGTTAAAAAAATAGATCAAGAAAACAACAAAACAAAAGAAAAAAAAGATACTTCATTTGAAATTATTAAAAAAAATAAGCCTAAGAATGATACAATTACGGACAAAGGAGTTGATAGTTTGAAAAATTCAAATAATTCAAGTGATGGGTCAAAAGAAAAATACAAATCTTTTCAAAATTCCTCTCGTTGGAAAGAATACTGTCATACAGATAATTTGCAAGAGTTAAAAATTTCTCAGAGTGATGATCCATCTTTAACTGAAAGATTAAACGAGGGTGTTAATTTTGGATTTAATTTTCATAAAGTTCCAAAAGGTAAATTATCAAAAACTGAAACAGATGATTTAACATCTTTTTTCAACATTAAGTACAAAAGAAAAAGTACCCATAATAGCTCTAATGATAGTTTAGCATTTGAAATAATACATGAAAGGGAAACTTTGAATGTTGAAGAAATAGATATACAAAAAAGTATTGCTGAATTGAAAAATCACTGTGATAATTTCATATTTGAAACACAAGATTTCCAATTTCTATTAAAATTAAAAAATAATTTAGGAAAAAATTCATTTTCATCTTCAGAAGACCCTGCTGAAGACTCAAATATTTATAAAGCAGCTTGTTGGAAGAACAAACTCAAACATGAATTAAACTTGTTAAGAAAACTTTTTTTAAAAACCAAACAAGATAATGGCATACATACTCTAAACTTTTATGAAGCTCTACATCATTTTTACTATATGCAACAAAAAGCACTTATGTGCATATATCCTGAAATCAGAAATGAAGAAGAAATTAAAGATACATACCTTTATTCAGAAGACAATGCCAATATCAATCTATTAAATATGTATGGAGAAATTGAAAACTTTAAAAGTTTATATCGTAATTCAGATTTTAAAGAATTTTCTTCTTACTTTCCATATCCTATGAAAATTGGAGAATCATTACCCAATCTCATGATGAGTGAGAATGATATTAAAAAATATAAATTATGTGTTGAATTTTTAAAAAACAACTCAGAATTTTTCTCAGAATGGTTCAAGATAAGAACATTATTGAATGGTGTTAATAATGAAAAAATCAAACAAATGATTGAAAAAAGTATTATTTCAGAACCAAATATAAGCTATGTTAAGTTATGTTCCATCTTTCATAATAATACTGTTGAAGATAATAATGTAGTAGACAGTAGTGATTTTTCTGAAAGCGAAGAATTGAATTCTGATACGTCAACAACATCTGAAAAAAATAATAATGGAAGTGACATTTCTGATGTACAGATCTTAGGTGAAGAATTAAAGATTGTCTCATTGAGCACAGACAATATTTCATCTGGAAAAAGTGTGAGTTGTATCCAAAAATTATCTAAAGAAAGTGATGAAAGTGATGGAAGTGATGGAAGTGATGGAAGTGATGAAAACTGCTTCAATGAAAATGTAAATACTCCAGTTGAAAATGTTGTTAATGAAGAATTGAATCATAATGCTTACACCTCAATGCTTCAAGATAATGCTTTTAGTTCTAATGTATATAATAATTATGCCCGTGAAAACAGAGAAAATAGTGAGATTCCATACAATAATCAGCTGTATCTGTCAAATAATATTCATGTCAACCACTCTTGTTATGGAAACATTAATTATGGTGAATCGTCAAACAGTGAAGATCATGAACTTGATCTTTTCTTTTCAAATTTAAGAATCCAAACTAATCAAATTCATATGCAAGAATATACCTATCATATGTTTAACGAAATGTGATAAATTAAGTATTTTCATAAGGTTCAATAAAGTTTATTTTTTTATAATAATATAAATAAATGGAAACAATTTTTTCTTAAAAGATAATCCTTTTGCATTTTGGCATTTTTCGATTACTTCTTAATGACATACTCGTCAAGTGCTTGCTTTGATTTTCAGTTTATTCTAATGCTACCAAATTTTATGAAATGAATATTAAATCATAAAATCGGTAAGCATTTGAAAACATGCGATTGTTTACCTTTTATTGCAATTCAGCCGGCTTCCGTAAGGTGGCGAGGTTCCGATCTACTCGCTGCACTCGTCCGCTGTCCCTGTCTGCAATCTGCACATGTGCTTCTTGTCAATTCACTAGCAACTCCGAACTTGAACTTAATTGATGCGATTCGGGTAATATGATATATGATTAAATTCAATTAGCTGTACAATGTCAAATAAATGTGTGTCACCATAGTTTTTGTCAATATATATGTTTTGACTTTCATAAGCCTATAACCTCAAACTGCAGCCAACTAGAAATTCGCAGTTAAATATTATAAATATTATGTTACAGTGGTCTATTGAAGTTGAGATTTGTCAATCATTTTTTCCTTTCTACTCGCAAAATGAGTATTTTTCTTCAAAATACCAATCCAATGACAGGTGTTGTAGGGTGGGAAGAGAAGGATCCAGATTATGATTACTACCAAGAAATTGCTCGATCTGCATTTGCTGATATGTTACATGATCATGAAAGAGTAAACAATAAATTTTATTGATTTGATGCAACATATAAAATTCAGATATATATGTTTTATATTTTATTGTATAACAGAATTACAAGTATTATTTGGGCCTCAAAGCTGCTATTAATGCTAAACATGCTGCAGGAGAGAAGGCTCATGTTCTTGACATTGGTACTGGAACTGGATTATTATCAATGATGGCTGCTAAATTAGGAGCAGATAGCATTGTTGCCTGTGAGGTTGGTTTGAAATGTTCATATGTCTTTCATCATTGGGAATTGACATAAATTATTAACGCATAAAAATACATTTTTAGGCTTTTAAACCAATGGCTGAATGTGCTACAAAAATCATGAAAGAAAATGGTTTCGGTGAAAAAATTGAATTAATTTACAAAAGATCTACTAAGTTGACAGTAGGAGAAAATGGAGATCTTAAACATCGTGCCAATATTTTGGTAACTGAAGTTTTTGATACAGAGCTGATAGGTGAAGGAGCACTCTCAACATTTAAACATGCTCAAGAAGTCCTCTTAGATGTATGTAGAGTTAGTTACAGTAAATTACAGTAATTTGTGTTTAAAAAATGATATTCAATTTTTTATTTTTTTAGAGTAATCCTATTGTGATTCCAAGCAGTGCAACAGTTTATGCTCAAGTAATTGATAGTTCTTTGGTGAAAGGATGGAATAGAGTCAATTGCATCAAAGATAAAATTTCCTCAAATGAGTTATTAAAAGTTCCTAAATGTACTCAATCGTGTTCAGGAGCTTCAGCTGTGCATGACATACAATTATCACAGTTGCCATATGGCTCTTTTACCCCTTTGAGTGAAGCAATACCAATATATCAGTAAGCATAAAGTTTTAAATTTCATTTTTGATGATTTAAAATTAATCAAATTCTGTTTGAAATTAGGTTTGACTGGACAGGAAAAGTTCCTTTAAAATTTAATGAAAATGCTGAATTTTCTATAAAACCAATTAACAAAGGTACAGCTCATGCAGTTTTTATTTGGTGGGACATTGTTATGGATATGCATGGTGAAGTAAGGACATCTATTTCGTGATAATTTGATTTTTTTAAATATATTATAACGAAATGGAATTATTCAAAAATCTTTTTTGAAATTAGGTCTTGTTGAGTTGTGCACCTGTGTGGAATCACCCAGATGTACAGGAGAAATTGAAGAAGCAAAAAAATTATGAAAAATTAGTTGATGAAATTCCATGGAGAGATCATTGGATGCAAGCTGTATATTATCTTCCTAATGATTTAAACATGCACCCAGAAACAGAAGTATATCTTACTGCCTCTCATGATGAATATTCATTCTGGTTTTCTTTAAATGAAAACAAAGGGTAATAATATTGATTTCATAAAACAATAAAATAATAAATGAAAATCTTGGTTCGAAATTAAAATTATAATTTTTTTTTTCAGGATCACAAATACTGGCTTGGACAGACCTGTATGCGAGTGCTATGTACATTTAGCTCTATCTAGAACACGAATTGGGCAGTGGAATAATGAGAGTAGAAATCAAAAATATTTACAAGCTATACAGAATAAAGTTCGACCAGATGCTACTTGTCTCTGTCTATCCGATTCTTCTCTTCTAGGTCTTTCAATAGCAAATATGAATATTAAAAAATTGTATATTTTGGAAACAAAACCACTTTCAAAGAGAACAATAGAAATGTTTATAAATGCAAATAACTTAGAAGAGAAAGTTTCTGTAATTGACTCAGTGGACAAGTTACCAGCATTTAGTGAATTTGATTTAATTTTTGGTGAACCTTATTTTGTCACTTCGATTCTACCTTGGGATAATTTTTATTTTTGGTATCTTATATCTAAAGATTCTAAAAATATACCAAGAATACCAGAAAAAGCAGTTATAAAAGGAGTAGCAGTTGAATTTAGAGATCTTCATAAAATTCGTGCTCCTTTGGGAATTTGTGAAGGATTTGATATGACAATGTTTGATGATTTGGTAAAGGTAGAAAAAAAATTTTAAACAAATTTTTTGAATTTGTTATTACAACCAATACCTTTTTTTGCAGTCTTCAAGCGATAAAACTGACAGTACAGTAGAAGCTCAACCCCTTTGGGAATATCCTGGTAAAGCCTTAACTGAAGCATTTAGTATTAATAGTTTTGATTTTTGTCAAAATGTAGAAAAATCCAGTTGTACTGAATCTCAAACAATAATTCGATTTTCTGAGTGAGTATTAAAAAGTTCTAAATTGATTGGAATTTTTATAAGTTAAAATAACTTATTAATTATTAATTCTCATATGACTTTTAATTTCAGGAGCGGAAGTTGCAATGGCATAGCTTTATGGGTAGATTGGCATTTGGATCAAGACAATGAAATTGTAGTTTCATCTGGTCCAATTGTAAAAATTATTCCTGGTGAACGTTTGTCCTGGGATCCATATACAAGACAAGGAGTTCATTTGCCTTATGAAATTAAAAACGTTTCTTCTGAAAATTCATTGCGTATAAGGCACAAATTTAATCCAAAAGAAGGAACAATGCATTTCAATTTTGAAATTATATCTGATAAAGATTGCTAATGAAACAAACTAAAAAAGAAACAAAAATTATTCTGTTATTGATGTATGTTTAATGATTTAAAAGTAGTTTTCATAACTTTTTGTACAAAAATTGAACATTTTTAATCAATGCAAAGTCACATTTGATAATATTACTAATATAAGTGTACAAAATATTTAACTAAATAAAATTTGTAAATATAAATATGTATGTATGTAATAACAGTTTTTGTTTAACAATCTTTTTCAAGTTTTTGAGTATCAGGTATTGTTTTTAATTGTTTAGCAAGTCTTTTCCCTATGAGCTTTGGATAACTTTTTTGTTTCACTAAAAATTCTTTACTTTGATGAGTTACTGCTCCATTATCTAGTTGAAATCTATAGAAAAGAATATTTCACATTTAATCATTGAAGTTTTAGTTAAAAAATAAATTTACAAATAATACTTACTTGCATAAATGTTTTAAAGGACCTAGCATTTCATTTCTAATTGATGGATTATTTTCCACTATTGAAAGTGCAAAAGCACCTGTTTCAAGAGTTGATAGACATCCTTCTGCAGGTTGTGTTCTTATAACATATTCACTTGTTGGTACATCCACAAGTTTACAAGAGCGCATTTTTTTTAAAGTTGGACTTGCAGTATACATGGCCTGAAATATAAATATAATAACTGTTTGGTAATCAAGCAATCAATAAATCATAGGCATACCTTAGCTTGCGGCCAAGTTCCATCCAGTAGAACTAAATTATAAGGCTTTTGATTATCTATTCCTACAGCATTTACTTCATTTAATGGCACTGCATCAGGGGATGGATAGAGCAGAATTGTGTTAGGATCATTTAAAATTTCTGCCAATCCGTTATGTTTCGTCATGCTAGGAAACTTTTTACCACTGATTGATGAAATAAAAATCAAATTAGTATTATACATCAGAAAATGTAGAAATCAAGTAAGATTTACATGTAAGTTAAACATTTTTCATTTCCAAGTGAAAGAGTGAGCATTGGTGCTGTCCTCAGGCATCGTTTGACTTCCGCTGGGTGCTGCAGTATAATTATTCTTGAAGCTGGATTCAAAGGCTGTTTGGGTAAACCAGGACACCAACACACACCAGAAGGACGTCTGTAAATAATGATATATCATTTAAATAATCAAATGATTGAAAGAAAATTCACAAAAACAAACCTGCACTGAGAACACTTGTCACGCATTTTAGGAGGATCCGGCGGTATTTCCGAAAGTTCCTCCCAAATGCCACCTTCCTCGGCCATTCTGGTAATTATTTTTTAATTATTAAGTATCAAAACTTTGATTATACGTCGTTTTCAACCCACGCATGTCAACTTCACAGCTGAGAAGCATGACTTTCTGCTGTGGAGTAAGTCATCGTGTGATTTAAAGTTCTTGTATTTGTATACACACTGCTAAAGTTGCGGCACATACCGGCTGTATTTCGGCGACTTAATTTTTCAAAACAAGATTCTAACATAACTGTCAACTTTGAATTCTCGATAGAAATGTGTAGTTTGTAGCAGACTTAACATCTGAGACTGATAGTAAACGTAAACTAGTTTTGATTACATGTTTTTTTTTTGATTGATTCTTGCTATTCGCAATGAAATGAGTAATAATCGCGTGTCTATTTACATTATTGAAAATCGATAAAGTAGAAATACAATGTAAAATGCTTAACGAGTTCAAATTGAGCTCGCTAGAGGCAGCACAAGTCATAGTCAGGTCAAAGTGTTAAGACGAATGAAATTAAGCGTTTACATTGCTTGGAATCAAATGATTTTTTTATTTTAGGAGTTGTAGGTATAAAAACGATGTGAAAGAATAACCCTGCTAATGTTGTTTTTTCATTTCTATTTTTGTTATTTAATACAAATGTTGTTTCTACATTGATAAAATAAAAATAATGTAAATTTCATATTCTTTCCTGATTAATAAGACTTTAAAAGGACAAATCAATACAGCAATGGTAAAATTTTTTCATTGTTCATCATATAATACAACTTCTTCAAAGCTCGCGTGAGCAAAAAAAATGATTAAACGCTGAATTTGATGCATTATGACAGTGAATTTAAATTTATTGTCGAAGAATTCCATAAACACATGGAAGAATAAGTTATATTGTGTAAAATGCATAAAAGCTGCAAGCTTAGACATTACTATTTAGCGATCTTTTCTATAGAAGAAGTTATTGATGCTGCTAAAGGAGCATAATGTGTATCAAATTCCAAGTTTGTTACGCGTAAAATATTTTAATTATCTAGAATAATGCTTATACAAAAATGAAAGAGCTTTCACGAGCTTTGGCTTTGATCCGCCATGAAAATGTTATATAAATCTTCGTTCACCAATGATTTGTCGATGATCATGTCGTAGCACTCGAGCTGCAGCTGATAGTGAATTAGTTTTATCCAGGGCCCATCGACGGGAAAACCTTCTCGATAGTTTTTCAACCAGATGCATGACACAAGCATCTGCATACTCGTAGGGCAGATAATTGAATTTTTTCGAGCGGCAATCGAAATGATCTTTATCTGTTTGACTTCTCTTACAAAATTTTTATAGTTGCACCAGCATTTTGCAAAATTCGACGATTTCTCGAACAATCCTTGCTCTACGAATGGCCTCATGATGGTTGAGGTGTTACTTCGGACAAGTATACGTACTAGACTCAAGACTTTCGACGAGGGCCAGAACCCCGGACGCTACTCTAAATTTAAAATTAAACGACTTTTCATGTTCTTGTTGTCTCAATGCCTCGATGAAGTGACTAGCGGAGAAAACGTATCAAGACATGATCCAAAAGTACGTCAACAGAATTTATCGCAAGATTTTTCACGGCCCGTTGTAGTCATCGTGGCCCATGGTGTCCGACCCCGCATGTTCGGTAAAATACTATTAATTTAGAGCTATAAATGCTGCGGATCGCGAAATGTGTGTGTATGGCGATTTTGACACGAAACTAAATGATAATGTTAAAAAGATTTTTCATGATAATTGATAATAAGAAATAATCAATTTTACGGTCTATTCTACCCACTTTCGGCAGAAATAAGAAAGAAAGCAGAAATAAAGATAATTTATCATTGAATGAAGGGTCTTTTATTAATAAACAAATCGTCAAAAGAGAGTAATCATAATTTTATCGATGTCTCTTTTACTCTGCACTATAAAAAATCATGATAAAATGCGATGTCGGATGACACAAAGCCAAAATAAATCATAAAATTGTCAGTAACCTTTTTTTTTGGAAAGTACTACATTTTTTATTCCAAGAATGCTTCAAGTCCTGAAATTTTTCAATAAATGTTGAATCAAATACATTAAATACCAAATTTAAAGTGTAAAAAAAGTTCTTATATTCAAAACGATCATTAAATATTCATGAATTTGAGAATATTTCAATTATAAAACACACTTAGATCTTTTTCTTGATACTCAATTTCAATCATCAAGCCAAAGATTAATAACTCAGTAATGAACTGCTCGAAAAACTTAATTACAAAAAAAAAACCCAGTCGCGTCGAGAGCTCGAAGATTAAATCATCCCATCTGCCACATCGCCAGCCAAACGTACATGCGATCGTAGACGCGCTCCTCCGCTCTTTTTTTACATTTATATATGATCGACGTTGATGAAGTCACACCACCGCGTAGTATAAAATATAGCTGTCTCTTATTTCGTCGCCCATCATCGTCTTCGCGAGCTCGTCAGTTCTCCGCGCTCTGCGCCATAACGATAATAACAACAATAATAATAATGTGAAAGTCGTTGCTCTCATCACTGCCGCTGCCGTTGCTGGCTCGTCGTCGCATAAATTGAAATGCTAAAAGAGCTTAAGAAATCGGCTGTGGAAATTAGGGAGCTTTTCCCAAAGTCACATCAGTTGCAGGAGTCTCGCGCGCGCAGACTAGAAGGACACGAAACAGACGCGAGGAGAAAAAAAAACGAGAGAGAGAGAGAGAACGAAATAGGACAGTGATTATACGCCTGCGAGGCGCGAGGGCTTCGTTTTTCCACCCGTGCGTTTCTCTCTCTCTCCCTGTAAAGAAAAAAAAATGCGGTACATACACAGCCGTGGGTGATGCTTTTTTTTATACGTGCCGAGACTGTATATATAGCTATATACACATTAACAGGAGGACGGCATTAACCCTCGGCGCGCAGGGAAGAAAAAAGGATCGCGAGGAAAAGATGGTTGGATATACACAGCAGCAGCGCAGCGGCAGCGCGGCAGTGCGGGGTTGCAGGAGTCAAAAGCAGCAGCAGAGGCAGGAATTCCAGGGCTCGCTCTCGCTCGCTCGCTGCGGAAAAGAGAGAAAAGAGAGCGAAAAGGAAGGAGTCGTCCGGGGCTCAGCCCTGTATAACGATAGTAGTACACCCCCCTTGCGTGGAAACGCGCGGAATTCGCCTAGCGAGCTGCGTCGAGTCGCTCTGCTCTGCTGTGCTCCATCCTGCAGACTCTACTATATATATGTGTATATAACGCAGACTACGCGACGACGGTGGGTGGACGGAGCGCCCGGGAAAGAGAGAGAAAGAGCCATGAATTGTGCATAGCTGTATACGGAGTGAGAGAGAGAGAGAGAGAGAGAAAGAGAGCGCAATGGAGGGTAGAGCGCTTAAAAAACTCTCGAAGGCGGATCCCTCTCTTTTCTCTGCGCTGCGCGCATTTGCTGGGGGTACAGCAGCCGCGCTCTATACTAACGTGCATATACCATACATACACACACATATATAGCGCCCCCACTTTAAGTGGGGGAGCTCTACGGGGGAGAAAAAGAGAGAAAGAGAGAGAGCGAAAAAAAGGCAGGCCGCCTTCACTCGGAGCAACGGCGCAGCGGCAGCAGCTAGCTCTCGGGACGTAAAATATTCTTAATGAGCAAAGACTTTCAAGTATTGACTCAAAATGGCAGACGCTCTTTCAAGTCGGCTTGTTAAGCATTACTTGGCTTTCTCTTTTATATATATCTCTCTCTAGCTATCTCACCCTCGGTCCGCGAGCGCACGGATCTCTTTGGCTCCTTTCTTTGCAGCAGCAGCAGCAGCAGCAGCAGGAGGCAAACCAGCCCCCAAGGAGCCGTGCGTGCGCGCGCGCGAGCCGAGGCATCCTTTTTTTCCTTTCTTCTTCGTCTTCTTCTTCTGACTTCTTCTTTACAGTGCTATATAGTCGCGCAACTGCACCCTATCCACTCGCTCTACCCCCGTCGCGTCCATGCGCCGAGTTACTTTTTCGCCCTTATAATACTGTACAATCGCCGCCGCCCCCGCGGCCAGACGTGCGCAGGATTATGCATGTACTCTGCCTTGGCTTCGTCCTTTCTCTCTATCTCGCCTTTACGCTTTATAGTTGGCTTTATCGACTTCTTTTCTCCTTTTCGATAAAATATACCCAGCCCGGCTGTATCTACCCTTCGAGAACTTTGTGTACTCGATATATAGATATTATATACGGCAAAAAACCCGAGGCTGCGGCCGTCACTTTTTTCCTTCCCTTTTCTTTTCCGCCCGATCTCGCTCATCCCCTGCTTCGCGTTTACTCTTTTGACCCCTCTTGTCTTACGTGACTTTTAACCCATCTTTACTCATCTTTTTGAGGCTCTTTGCTTCCTTTTAGCTTCCACGAGGTTCCACGTTTTGTTTGGCAGAGTATTCATCCTTAAACCAGCCACCGTGGAAGAAAAAAAGTATAGAATCTTTCTGAGACTGTAAAAAACATGCGGGAAAAGTACGATTTTTTTATATCATACTGATGTAAAAAAGATTTCATCCTTGGTTGATTTTTAAGTAGGTGTTTGAAAAATGACATCAGCCTTGGAAATAATTTAAAAGCACGAGAGGAAAATTTATCGAAAACCAAGGACGATGGGCGAATTATAAAGTATTAGTTGAACACGATGAGTAACAGATTTGAAATAGCCGTTTATTAAAATCATTGAAAATTTTAATTATGGAAAGAAGAATGAGAATTTAAATTAGTTGAAAAAATAATCTCCTTGAGCCCACGTGGAAATATTCACGACGATATTAAATACGATGATTCGATTTCAAGCTTTCATCACTAGATGGCGAGTACCTTTATCTGTAAATCTGCAAGTATCAAAGTCAAAGTCTTTGCATAAGTTAAAGTACATTCATTCAATCATTCGCAGAAAATTCTTCTATTATGAATCTGTTTTCTGGTTCGTCTTGGGCCACCGTTAAAAATTATTCAAATTAACTGAAAGTATAAGAAATGATATTAAATTTTTATTTGTCAAGTTGTCGATTACTAATTTAAATAAATTGGAAATTTGAAATTCCGCAATTAGGAATTAAATTTAATTCAATTCTCAAGCTGAGCATAAGATAAACTTTAGCTACTTGCATCACATTTTTCTAGGATATACTATCCGATTGAAATAAATAAATGAATACAATTCGTCGAATTAAATAAATGAACAGTATATTCAAAGAAAAATTGTTCCATTTTGAGCCTTCACCACTAGATGTCGAGTACTTTTACCTGTAAATCTGCAAGTGGTAAAGTCAAAATATTCGTATAAGCTGGCGAAGGGAAATAATTATTGAAAATGTATTTATATGGTAATTTTCCACATACTTTCAAATGACTTATATAAAGGAATATTACAATTTTAATCTTTAAAATCACCCTCAAGCGGTTTTAGTAACGGTATATTACTGCGAATTTCAAGAATTAGCTAGGATTTAAATTAAAATTTAAGACGACTTATTTAGGAGTCCCCAGATTATCTGTATTTGAACTTCTTTCATTTTTTGTCATCTTTTACATTTATCTTTCATTTCAGGGACAATGATTGTAATAAGTTTGAAAGTATGTCAGTAATTCACGCTTTACGCAATAATATCTTAATTGAATATTCATCGAGTTTTAAATGTAAGCTATTTAATTATTATTAAATGTAAATTAAAATCATATTGAAGTTTATGATTTTACAAGGTATTGAATTTTTAAAGATAAAGTATATTAAATCATATTCAATATAATAAACATACTCAAATAACTATGAACATCCATCATAAAAGTGTAGCTAACAAGAATTAAAACTATTGTGCAACTCTTAGTTTATTGATTCGTTGAGACTATGAAAAAATTTTGCGCTACATCGGCCTACGAAGTAAGAGATGGAAATGCCTTCGATTGATCAGGTCGTAATAAAATGAGAAGCGAAAAACAAAAATAATAAATGCAAAGAGCCGTATACTAAAAGCCGTCGCGAGGGTAGTAAAGCTAGCTAGAAGAAGAGAAAAAGGAATCGGCGGAATAAAAGCGCGGAGGGAGGGGCGCGCTCGAGCAGGGGCGGAGGGACGTAACAAAAATTCTAGCTCTGTTTTTCCCTTCGCGAATCTATACGTGTATGCGCGTATAAGCTTATAATGCGTGCATAGACTGAGGAATTTCGGATCGAAGTGTACCAAGCGCGCGACGTGCCTCGGTAATTTTATGCTATTTACTGCTCTCTCTCTCTCTCTTTCTCTCGTGTGCGCCAGTCCTTGTTTAACTTTTTTTTATTCCTTTCCTTTCATTTTTGTGGCTCCGCTCTTTTTTCTCTCCCTCGTCCAATTCCTCTCTGTCCCAGGGTGTGTAGTTATATACGTATAGCTGACGGGCTCTTTCGCTCCAACGTAGACGCGCCGAGCAAAGGATCTCGGGGCTCGAGTCCCTCTCTCTCTCTCTCTCTCTCTTTCGTTCGGGCTCTATAATGAGAATTGGAAATTGCGTTTGATGCCTCGGGATTTTCGAAGGAAGCGGATGCGGCGGTGGTGGCGGCGGCGGCTTCCAATCCTCGCGCGAGCGTTCGGTGCCCGCCGAAGCGAGGAGAGCTTTTACGACTTTTTTATATTAACTAAAACCCCGCGGGAATGGAAGACATTTCAATTTGCTTTTCTTGTTTGCAATGGTTAGGAAATTGTTTTTCCTTTTTTTTTATTATAATTATTTTTTTACGGAATAATTTGTTGATCGAGTAATGTTGTTTCTTTGATAATCGCGTGTATAAATTACATTTAAGTGGGCGTTGAGCTTGTGAGAAAATCTAATTTCACCCTGTAATCGATGGCAAAGTCGATTTTCGCAGCTTGTGACTTTCTCGCTCGATGAAGCGCATCGCCTGCTTGCGATAAAGTCAAGCCATGTTTTTCAATAAACTGAGCCCTGAAAAAAGATTTATTAATAGGAATAAATGGTTGTTTTGTTTTCGGCAACAAAATTATCTGCTTATGTTTCGTTTTTTGTTTTATGATACTTACTTTTTTAAAGTAATATTTGTATTAACTCTAGTGGAAATACTTGACATTTTATGCTAACCCAAAACGTAAAATTTTTTACGCAATATTTTGTGTCCACATTTTGTTTTAGGTTTTTTTAATAACCACTTTTTGATAATATAAAAGTCTTGCAAATTATCATTAAAAAAAATTTTACAATAGTTACCGGTAATTTTATGTTTTAGAATTGTACAACGTCTATGGAATAAATTGTGTGCATTCGTAAATATTTTCGTTAACGCTAGACACAATATCATAGACGTTATAGCGTATACTTTAATGCTTTATCTTTATACTAATATTTTTACTTTGCCACTTGCAGATTTACAGATAGAGGCGTACTCGCCATCTAGTAGTAGAGGTTCAAAGTGACATCGTCGTGTTGAAAACTAGTCTAAATTTTTTAAAACAAGTAAATTGTCATTTTTATAGGTGATAATTAAATTGCACTCAATATTTGTAACATGATTATAACACAAAAATCATATTGTATCATATCATTATTTATGATGGACATTTCTACCAAGGGATAATTCTCATTAAAAACGATTCACTCGATAAACAAGCGAGAAAAAAATTTACTACAGCTCTGAGGAATTGCAACGCGCCATTTTTTCAAGACGCGGCAACGCCGAAACGAATCACTTATGTATATGGAGACAGCTATATATACAGAGCGGAGTCGTAAATTTCGACGACTCAACGAGTGTTCCGCTAACGAGTATAAGATATATATACCGCGCGATCCGTAAGCATAATCAAACAAAATGGCGAAAGAGAAAGAAAGAGAAAAAAAAGAAGCTGAGTCACTGTTTGAAGTGTACACCCTCGCGCGAGCGCGTAAGCCATATTAGAGGCGGGGGTTGCTGAGTATATACAGTGATATACAGGCAGGCGAGCGCTCGTCGGATTTTCCTCTCTCCCCCTTGAAAAATAAAAAAAGGAGCTCGCCGCGCCGAGCTCGAGTTGCTTAGCTTATAGCGTCGCGCGTATTTTACAGTTGGCGCATTGCGATAACTGATTTTTTATTCGGCTTCTTTTTACATGCGTATGCGTGCAATGAAATATTATTTTGGAAAATTTCGTATCTCGATATTTTCATTTTATTTGGATTCATAGTGAGCGTTTTATATCTTAATTTTTGGAAAAGTTATGTTATTTTGCCGTACCGGGTTTTTTTAAATGTCATTTATTTGAAAAAATCGCGAATCTTTACGCACTTTTTAAAATCTTTTTTCTTTTTACTGATAAAAAAGCGATGTGTGTAATTAAAAATTAGAAATTTTGAAAAAAATTTCCGATTATTCGATCAACTCTTAACTTTACTTCAAATGAAAAGTAGGGAAATTCCGCACGCGAAGCGCATCTTTAATGTGCTAATATTTAGGAGAGGTATCGAAGATGCCTTTGATATTATTTTAAAACTATAGTTTAATCAGCTATTGTTTCAAAAAATTACTCAACAATTGGTTAATATAAAATTTGGTCGCCGACATATCATCAGAAATGGAAATTCAACGTCATGAGTCACTCATCCAAGCGTTAACTTAGCTCAACAATTCTTAGCTGCAGTGATCGGATATGAGAATTGGTGATTTCTTTGATAATATCTTCACTAATGATAAAGTGAAGCTTCTTAAAACGGCTTCAGATTAGTTGACCAAATTTTCACTTGACCTTGAATAACGAAAATGAAAACTATATAAGACCGAAATGAAATTAACGTATATGCAAGGCGCGTCTAAAATTAAACAGAAAAAAAAACGAAACAAAAAATCACCCGCTGCACTCGGCACACATTCACGATTAATTTCATTTAAAAGTGACAATAGCCATGCTCCACGCGTGGCACAGCGCGCGAGTCGGCGGCCGCACCGGCCGTGCACTTATACGAGACCGGCAGAGGTGGAGACGAGCAATATCCAATTCGATCCTGCACAGCTCGAGCCAGACACACGAAATTTTCAGCGCAGGCTGAATTATGCGTCCCACGGGCGTATTCGATATAAATGCGTTTAATAAAAAAACAAAAAAAAAAAAGAAGGTGTGCGTGTGAGTTGACTCGAGCATATTGCCGCATGCAATTTCTCTCTGTCTGAGAGCCGCGGCACAATTCAAAGTGTCATCGAGGGGCAGTTACGTTACATTATATAATAATATTCCGTCTGTGTCGAGATGCGACCTTTATATGCAACGAACACGCGATGGTCCCGAGGTTCCTCCTTTAATTAGAGCTGACACAGTCGCGCGCAGCAGTGTTCTCTCTTTTATTTTTTTTATAATACAATAATACAATAATATATAAAGTCGGTTTGCCTGGCAGGCGGTGTCGGCGGCGGCCTGGCTTCTCCTGGAACGCGATAAAAAATTACGAAACGGGCGTCGGCATATTCTAATTGTCAAATGAGCGAGTGAGAGAGAGAAAGTCGAATCGAAAAGTCGAATTACGCATGCAGCGACGATGAACACGCGCAATATAATACGCGCGACGATGCAGTCGTATAGCTTATACCAGTAGACTCTTTTATGTATGTGCGCAATTTTTTGCGGCCCATTTTTTTCCGCCGCACCGGCGTCAGTGGCGTTTTTTGCGTCGCGCGCTCGAGCGCGCCCTGCCTGCCTGCCTGCGTGTACGCAAAGTCAAGGGAAAGTGCTCTCTCCTGCTGCCGGTGACGGTGGTGGCGATGACGATGATGGTGCCGGTGAAATTTTTTGCTCCGCGCACTTTTGCCTTAGCGCTTCACTTATATATGTGTGTGTGTGTGTGTGTAATGTGTCAGAGTCTGCTTAATGCTGCTTATGCCGCGCTATGGTCTTCTAACACTTTTCTCTCGTTCTCTCTCGTGAGCATGCAGAATAGCGTATATAACATGTGTACGGATTCGCACTCGTTAAAAGGCCCCGAAGACAATGAGGCCGCCCCGCCGCGGCCACGCTGTGTACTTGTATGAAAATATGTGACTGCAAAAATAAATCAGGCACTGAGAGAAAGAGAGAGAGAGTAAGCGTGAATTCGCAATTGTAACAACTTTAACCCCATGTCCATTGTGAGGCGCTTTTTCCTTCCTCTTCTTTTATTTTTGCTCTCTTCCTGCATACGTACTTTTGCGCGCCTGGCTCTCTCTCGAGCTCTCTCTCCGAAACTGCATGTAAAAAGCGTTTGACCGGAAACGCCGACGATTCCAACCCATTTTAACCCTCTTCTCGTCTCGTGTATTACTTTTTTTTGTGCGAAAAGCGAAGGAGCCCAACTATAACGAAGCTGAGCGGTTAGATATTGGTGCTTGGGCTTTCATCGTGATAATCAATTCTACTTTTTTCGATCGATTATTTGCCATAGTTTTGTTCGAATTCTTTATCGAAGGCACTTGAATTTCAGTAGAAATTTATTACATTGCAATTGATCACCATGCGAAACTATCGTACAAGAGCGAAACGCAAATTTTTTCGGCGAAATTGAAACTGCTCCCACGAACTTTTTGAATTTCATCGGTTTCAAACAATTGGCGCGTATAGTACTTGAGAACGCACAATTTCGCATAGAAAAAATGTTTGGGCTAATTGAATGTAACCTTATACTCGAGTACGCGTAATAAGCCTGTTGTCTTGCGAGCGGTATACTTTTTTCGCGAAACAGGTTTTTACGCGTCAATTGTGCGCGAGTGCAGCGCAGAGCGAGCGTTTCGCATGCGAAGCCTTATTTTTTTGCAAAAAAAAAACTTTCTCATGAGTCGACGTTATTTTTTTTTTATTTCAATTTTTTTGTTGCCATAGTTTTGTCGTTCCCCGATTCGCGAGATTCACGTTACATTGTACATGCGCACAATATAACGTATCATAGAGAATATAAAAGTAGTCACGCCACTTTTTTGGAGCAGCTACATATATACGGTGTACAGAGCTAGCCTTAGACACATCGTATGCGAGTCTTGTGCTTTCGGCTACTAAGCCCGAGAATATTAACGATATGATGTCCCCTCACCTAGTTATAAAATTATTTTGACTTGGCCACTTGTAGATTTACAGATAAAGGTACTCGCCATCTAGTGGTGAACTTTCAAAGATGTTTTATCGTATTGGAAGAGGTTGAACATTTTGTTCAAAACAAATAAATTGTCATTTCAAGATCATTTAAAATGCTATAAATATTTGTAAAATAATTGCAACAGAAACATTTTTACTCGGGATAATGAAAATCTGAATTTACAACGAGATATATTTATGAAATATTCTATAAAGATTCTACCCGTCATAAAAAGGTCTCGAAGTAAAAAAAGCAAAAACTTACAGCGTCGTGACAGAAAAAGAAGATCCCTCGTTTAGTATAAAATTATGAAGCTTTTCTCTCCCTCGTATATAATATCTGTCTCTGTATGCCGTTCGTCAACGTCAGGCGAGCTGCTCTTCAATATAGGCCCTCTATCATACGGTAACAAGTATGATAATGTATTACGCGCACGATCGTCACTCGTACCCTCTTAGCCCATCCGCGTCTCTTTTTCGTAGATTTTGCTTTGACTTTTGCTCTGCATAAATTCGCATCTCCTTCTTTTACTCTCGACCAACGCATCGTGTATTATAATCATATAGTTGCTGCGTGTGATGATATTATATAAGCGCGAGTGGGAATTGCAAACGCTGCGCATTTAATGTAACACAAGGTACCGAAAACTCAGGCAGGCGGACAAGAAACTGGTCTTCACCTATTTAGAATATAATAATAGTATGCGTTGGCTTAAAGACAATGTGACGCGGGGCCTGTACAGCATCTCGAGTATGTATGTACTCGGGCTTTGTTGCTCCCTTCGCAGGATTTACTCTTGGCTGCTATGCGACGCCCGAGCATCGTCATCACGATGATGATGATGATGATGGGCCTGTGGTCCACCGTGTGAGAATAGAAACTCAAGAAACCTGTCGGAGCGGTGGCGAACCTGTGCCGTCGACTCGCCCTTATATATGTACCACTACTGCTACCACTACTATAATTTAGTCTCTCACTCGAAATTCTCGTGCGCGCAGCAGCACATCCTTCTATATTATGCTCGTCGTCGTCGTCGTCGTTGTTTGCTTACGAGTTCGTTTATGCAAGCGAAATTTCGACTATGTACTTTGTTCTTTCTCATTTTTTTTTCGCACACGTACGCGTACGCACTCCATCTCTTTTCACTTTTCTTTTTTTTTTGCGCGCTCGCGCGCGCCTTGGCGTCCTTTTATTATTCCTCGCGCATTATTAAGAGAGAAGAGAGAAAAAAGCTCGTTGTCAGAAAGGGGGAGGCTAGAGAGCTCTGTGATGGCTTACGCAGACACACGGAGGTTTCCTCGGACCTGTCACGTTCTATATCTATCTGAGCGAGCGCGTCAGCGTGAAAGCTTTTTACATTCGCCACAGCACGGCGCAGAGCATGTGAAAAATTAAATATCATAATATGGTTTATGATCGTGTTGACTTAGCTGCTGCTGGAGGCTCGAGAATTGTTGACAGGGGTCAGGGGGCCGCATCGCGCCGCGGTATATAACACAGAGCTGAGTGCAAAGTGCTTCACATACAGGATACGATGTACATGGCTTCTTCGTATTAAAATTAATAAACAGAGCTCATGAATTTTGAACTCGTATAAATATTCTTATGGCAGTCATGGCGAAGATGAATTTTTTTTTTTGATCGAGTCGAATAAGCGTTATACTATATACCGTACATAGGACACGATCGGATCTGGGACCACCCCCGAGCGTAATATAAACGCGAGTTGAATTGGATCGTTTTTTTTTCCTATTAACAACGATCGGCGCAAAAAATGCGTATACGCGTAAGTTGACCCGGAATAGATTGCGAACGATAGCGCAGCGTATAAAGCGATTAACGATAATAACACGCTCGCGTGGATATACACGCGCGGAACACGGAGTCAAGAAAAACAGCGCACGCGAGCGCGCAAACTTTGAGTTATTGTGATTAAAAAAGTGCGCCGGCACCGCCGCCGTCGTCGTCGTTGTTGAATCGAACAATGAAAGCTTTTCTCTCTTTCTATATAGCGCTGGGTAATACGGGTTCATGTTACGCCGAGGTATATATATGCATGCACACGGGGAAAAACGAGTACGAACGAGAAAGAAGCACACGAGCATTGCAATACAGCAGTAACATGTATATAGCGAGACAATAATAACGCCGCCGCACCGCGCCGCTGCCGTTTTTCGGACCGACGAGCAAAAAATGGCAAGACAATAAATTTCGCATTTTTATCTCGGAGTCGTAAAGAGGTGAAGGCAACGCGCGCATAGTACACTGGACAGAGAATGGGGTACAGTAGTAGTAGTAGTAGTAGGGGGTAGTAGAGAACACAGAGAAAGTAGGAAGAATTTTTGCACGCCAATCATGCCCGTTACAGTGTACGTAGGTATATATAGGGCTTCGTATCGCGGGTCGCTCTCCTCACTCTGCATGTGAATTATAAGCGCGCGCGCGGTACATAACATAACTCGAGCTAGGAGCGTATATATAGCTCACGCACACAATGAGCGGCTCGCGTTTTTGCTCGTGTTCCATGTATAGCCGGTTCTCACCTGCCCCGCCAACCCTCTCATCTCATCTCCGCGCGCGCGTGCGTTTCTCTTATGTATATGTACGCGGCGCCGTGCCTAACACATACACACGTATATGTATATAATAAATGTTACAATACAAGCAACCAATACGACCTTATCTCCGACGCTCTATCTTATAATAAACGAGTGTGTGTGTGTGTGTGCCGGGCCTGCTCATTTCACCGCTCGATTTTTTGCTACTTCTCTAGCGCGCTGCCTCGTTGTTGTTTCTTTTTTTGTGCTCTTTTTCTCGACGCCAAACGGGAGTGCGTTGTATTGTATCAAATGTATTTCCCGCGCGTCGCGTTGCGACGACAACGATGACGACGACTGCGAGATAGATCCAGTTAGGAAGAGAGAGACCGATTGTTCCCAAGACTAAGACATTCAACTTTTGGCTAGGTTACAATATCACGAACTTCTTTTTTTCTACTTTCGCGTTACTCATATCGTTCTCGCGTATGTATATTTCGTACACTCGTAGCTCGCTCGAAACGAACGAGAGAAAAATGTATATCTCGAGCTTTTTTCCTTTGTGTGCGTCTCGGCCGCATCGTGCGATCAGCTATTGTAACTTTCGATATCGCAATTTTCCGACCCTCTCGACTGTCGCAATTGTGCCGCGCATGCTTCGTTCCTCACATTAATAGACGCATCGGTTCTCTCTGCAGTGTTACAGTGCAGCGATGGAATAGATCTCTTCTGGGGTATAAGGATCAATCCACCCACACGCACGAGTGCATCGATACTTTTCTATGTAATATCGCGTACTCGAGAGTAGCGCGTACGTAATTTTTTACTTCCCGGCAATGCTTTCTACTCTCCGCGGCATCGATCTCTTTTTCTTTGACTATACTCCCTGGTAGATATATACACGTCCTGAGCGCGGCATTACTCTCTTTTTCTCCTCTCGTCAGTGGCGCGAGCGAACGAGCGACGTCGTGCGCGCTCTCTCTCTCTCTCTCGCTTTTCCCTTGTAAAATACGTCGCACGCTCGGCTTGGTAATGGAATTACGAGATTGGAAGGTCGGTTCGTTGAATTTTTCGCTGGCGGAATCCTCCTGCTAGTAGGTGCTATGCACACCCACGCACACACATACACTGAGCGTAAAAGAGAGAGAGAGAGAGAAAGCGTACGTATACAGCGCCTTTATGAATGCAAAAGCTCGCGGTGTATAACGAAGGGTGCGCGCGCGCGAGAGAGAGAGAGAGCTGCCAGTCGACGCTTGCGAATTTAAAAATAAAGGGGAAAAAAAAGGAAAAACCAAGATAGATATATACCAACTACTACTCGCTCGTTCTCTCTCTCTCTCTCTTTGCTCCAGCCGAATTGTACGCGTATTTTCGCGCTAGATTTTGCGAGACGCCCTGTCACGGCCGATGAGGAGGAGCAGCCGACCCTCGCGCGCGCGCCACACCAAGACCGCTGCGAGCGCGCGCGGAAAATTAGCCGTGTGCGCGGAGCGCTTGCGATTCCATGTGTACGCGCCTATACGCATTTTACGCTTGCGAGAGCCAAAACAGCGCCCACGCGCACACACATAGACACAACAGGCCGTGAGCCTGAAACAATGTGTAATTTTTTCGTTAGTATAATCCGCGACGCGCGTGTCCACTTGCGCGATCCTCGCAGCTCGCTCCTCGTTACGTTATATATATAAACGTGCCCATCTCTCGCTCTAAAGCTCTCTTACCCTTACATATACAATGTATATATGCCCTGTGTGTGTGTACTCGGAGCGGCGGATTTTTCACCGAATTTTCGGTTTACTGCTCGCCTTTTTATCCTTTCATCATTCTCCTGGCCCTCGCGTTGATTGTCCGTTTCAATATTTATGAGATCTCTTTCTCTCATTGCAGACGCGGCCGTACCTTATAATTATAAATTTTAATTTCATTTGTGTACTTTTACATCTCTAAACTACTGGAAACTAACCATGCTTTAACTTTCGAAATGGTTTGAATAAATACTAATCGAGAATTATTTTGCCACTTGCGGGTTTGCAATGCTCTATCTATTGGTGAAATCCAAAAACTCATAATCAAAAATTACACCTTTGATTATGATGAATCTTGTTGAAATTTATCGGAAAAGTATCGAAATAAAAAAGTCCAAACTTTCATTATAGACGCTTTAATCGTGTATCCGCAGCATTTAATTTCTCATTCGTCAAAATATTTTTTCATTCGTCAATATAATGACAGTAAACGAATAAGTACTCTTAGTGAATTTTTGTGCCACTTGCGATTTTATAATAGTCCATCTGTTGATGAAATCAAAAAGCTCACTATCAACATTCCACAAGAGGATAATAAATATTTGGACAATTTAGTACAGTCACTCATACGATTACTAATATAATTCTTACGAGTGGTCGAATACATTATTCTCTAGAAAAATGGGTTACTATGAAATTACAAAAAGAAAAAACGAAAAAAAAAACGATTATTCATCGCAAAGCCGGCTCTCGGCCTATCGTAAATAATATAAGTATACACATGCGGCTACACTCGGCGCTTCATATGCATACATCACACGGCCGAAAAAGCCGACTGATCCTCGCATACACACACGCGCGCGCATATATCGGTCAACACAACGCTGCTGCTGCTGCTGCCACCGCCTTCTGCATTAAAATACAGAAAAATCACGAGGGCAGCGGGTTTATATGCAGCTGTCCGCATGTACATATTTTCGGCCAACGAGCAGCAGCTAACGTATGACCGTTGAGATTCGCATGAGGGCATCAACGAGCCCCTGCACACGCATGCATGTTACATATATATATATATGCTGTAACAATGTTCGTTCGGAAAGTCCGCGCGCGCGCGAGACCATTACGCTCTGCGGCGCGCGGCGCGTGACGAGTGATTTTTGGGAGCAAAATTTTTTGCGCCGCGTTATATATATTTCCAGGTGTCCATTGTACGCGGGGTCCGTGTAGAGCGATAGCATAGCACACACGCACGGCTTCGCCAAGCCTTTCCATCCTTGTGTTTAGCCTAATCCTTGTAAGCCCTTCGGACCCTTAGTTTAACCCTTTCGCTCTCTCTTTCGCGTTGCCACGCCGCTGTATACTGCAGACAGAGAAATAGAGAAAGAGATCTCTCTACGGTGTTATATATATAATACGCCTGCTTAGAGTGTGTACATAATATTATACTCTGCGCGGATGAAACAATGATCGGCTGGACCGCACCCCCCATCCCGGATGCTCTCTCTCTCTCTCTCTCTTTCTCTCTTTCTTTCTCTAAACTTAACGTCATGCGTATGTAACGCGCAACTACTCGGCCAATTGCAGATGTCGAGTTTCGCTCAGACATCGACGCAAAAAATCATTTTTGGGGCACTTTTGTTCGTTGTTTTTGCGTTGGTTCGGACGACGTGGCTATTTTTTCGTCCTCCTCGAGGTTATTTGCTAGACAATTTTGACGACATTAGTCGAGCATAATAATTTTTAGAAAACTCACAAAAATGTACCTCTTGAGTTCGAGTAGTATTAAAAATGTTCTCCTTTTGCCATTGCGCGCGTTCAGGGGTTTATTTAATGCGGTTTTAATAAAGAGAACGAATAAAGAAAAATGTTTTTTATATACATTTTCCGCACATACCTTATACGAATGCAGAGGCAGTAAATGAAATTGAAATTTTTCGTGGCCCTCTTTCTTTTTTTCTTGCTTTCCAGCTATTTTATTTTATTATTTTTTTTTTTTTTTATCTTGGAAGCTATTTAGTTTTTCAAGCTCGACGGAACTCGCTCAGAAAATGCAAAAGGGGGTGGAGAGCGAGAGAGAGAGAGCAATCTCCGCCATTACGAGGAAATGGCTACAACGTACGTATAACGCGCGCGGCGCGCGTCTATGGGCAGGGGCTAAAAATTCGTTTTTACTAAAGTACAGGGTGGTTGGTGGTGTATGCCCACGCTCGACTCTATGTGCGTATACTCGGGGTTTTATGTATATATCTAAAACTGCCTTGAGGGGATGGTGCGTGCGCGCGAGAGGTCACTTTAAAACACGTTTTTCGCACAAAAATGCGAGCGCTGAAAATGAATTTATTTAATTCTTATACAACGTTAATGCGATATTTGGTTGGTACTTATCTTTTCCTTTTTTTTGATAGTAACGAATAAAAGTTGTTATAAATGTTAGTTTTGATACATTGCAATTAATAATTAAAATTTTCATTTAATTAGAAGTCTTATAAAAAGTTATCAAAAAAATCAATGAACTACGTGTAATGCTCGTCTTGGTTTGAAAGAGATGAAGCAGAATTTAAAATTATTTTGAGAATCACTTTTTTAATTTTAAATACACAAGACATCCTAAAATAATGACTTATCCGAGCAAAGAATTAATTAGCCAGCGATCGAGCGCAATCTTGGACCCTCCCTTGGCCGCGCGATTCAACGGCTCACATTCTTTCGCATGTACGTGGTCTTGCTAATTATAATCGTTGCGTGAATGAAAAGGCAGGCATTAAAGCAACGAGTATTGAGAGTCCAAAGTTTTCTGGCGACGTATACGCAGAACGAGTTTGGGGTAGGTATGCGTGCCGCAGCAAAAAGTCTTAGTACGCGCTGCTGCTGCTGCCGGACCAAGTCCACGCGCATTGTTCATTCTCTTACGTATGAATCGTGTCCCCTCCAAGTGTGTATATCTGTGTGTGTGTGTGTGTGTGTGCGTGAATGACGTGCAGCCAAAGGGTTAACCCTTTCGTTCCTCATGCAAAATTTAAGGGGCCAGTTCTAATTCGACTGGCTATCTGAATAACCGCGCGCGTTCGCTTTTCTGCGCGCTTGGCTTTCACGAAAGTTTCGGTCTTGTGTGCGTTCGTTTCTTTGCGAGTTTCGTTTCGTCAAAAATCGTTCGTTTTTCAATTTACGAATGTAGTATAATGCATCAGATTGATTGATATAGTTGAAAATGATAGCATTGGTGGTAGTTAGTACTCAGGAGTTATCTAGCTATAGTGAAGGCTGAAACTCTCATGTCCCGTACACCTTCTTGCTTGAGCGGTGACCTGTCATCTGAGTTAGACGCAGTTCAGTTAGCAGACAGACTGAGACATAAGCTTTTTATTTCAACTGAACTAAAACAGCTGCTCTTCGTGCGTGGATATAAAGTCGAAAAAAAGTGATCGTGATAGGTCAAATTTGTTCGAAAATTCATAAACTGTACACTTAGCTACTGATAAGCTCATAATTAGGTATTTGAACTTAACTTGCTTTGCTTTAACTTATGCAATTATTTGGTCTTTACCACTTGTAGATTTACAAATTATAGTACTCGCCATCTAGCGTTGACAGTTGACTTAAACAATAATTGAGTTTTCATGAATTTTTTGAGCGTTTGATGAAAAAAGTCAATCAGTGTTAAAACTAAAATTTTTTATCTAAATGTTTGAGTTGGCAGAATTAAATAATTTACTCACATTTTTGTTTTTAAAGAAATGTATACAATTTGAAAATTAATACATACTGATCAATTTTTTATATAAACTACGAACCAAATGTAAGAAAATTCACTTTCAAAATAAATTCCATGCAAAAAATTACGTCGAATAGAATTTAGTATTTTATCATTGGAATTTTTAAATAATTTTTTATAAAATTTAAAGTCTTTTTTAACAGCGAATTCTTTGTCGGATACCGCACCCGTTGCAGCGTACTAATAACTAGGATTAAACAAGTGACGAGAAAACAAATTTGACGATTGCTTTACGGACGCACAATCGAAAAATATTCAAGAAAAATTATCAAATAAAGATTGTAAAAAACAAAAAAAGGCACGATTTCAAGGGAATCGTGCTTTAATTTTTACTGATAATTTTGCCAAAATTTTTCGTTTCATACTACATACAACTATTTTTTTGCAAAAACTAAATTAAAACTGAAACACAATAATAACGTTTACTACAAATTCCAATGATTTTATAAACGATCGAAGTTCATTACATTTAATCCCACGCGAATAGTAAACGTCCATTTTCCCAGAGTATCGCGCGATTCTCTCTATTCTGCGGGCGCGCAAAAACGAAAAATCGCTCACGAGAAAACGCAATTATTACGTTCTCTCGAGCTTTATATACATATATAGATAACCGACGGAATAATATAATCTTACTTTCCACAGGGACCAGCTCGGTGGCATTCGTTTATTTCAAGATAATGTCTTACTATCATTGGCTTTGGCGCACGCGCGCGAACCAAGTCTCGGGCGCCAAGTGCGGGGGCACGTACTATACGACTCGAGAAAAGCCGAAAGTCAAAGAGAGCCGAGAGACGATGGAAGGAAGGAGAAGATGGAAAAAAGAAGCAAACGATCACGATGACTTCGATTATATAGACTACGTAGCTACGAAATGAAAGATTCGCGTTCACGAGCGAGCGATATTCAATTTCGCGGCGTCGAGCGCTGCCGTATAGCGAACGACTCGTGCTCTTATCGAGGCGCGCGCCTCGCGCAGTCATCGACGTGGCAGCTGTCAAGGATGTTTTTCCATCGAGGCGAATTGCCGCGAGCGCCCCGGGGAAAACGAGCTTTCCGAGGGAGCGAGCTTGAATCTCTATATTATATATATCAGGCAGCTCGTTTCGGGATGGTAATATAAAGATCACCGCTCGATGCGTTGATTATATTTGCTGCAAGCGAAGTCGCCGCGTACGCCCGGGAAAAAACATCGACTTCATTTACTACGGCTTACTATATAGATACGGCTTTATGTACTTGTAAAAAAGTACAAAGTAATTCATTGGCACCGAGCGACTAACTAATAGGAGTCTCGTAACCATGAGGCGCATTTTTTCCTCTCTCTCTCTCTCTCTCGCGCTTGATTGTCCGTGAAATTATCCGCACCGATTCTCCGTGGCTAATGTTTCAGTCGCGCTCGGTCCTTCCTTCCTATTTTTTTTCCTTCTCTTCTCTTTGTACGCAGCTAACTACGCGTCGCGCGTAATATATATGAAATACCCCCTCCGACTCTCGAATCTTTATGTACGATAAAAAATGTATATATACCTGGTCGTATACAGTCGTTAAATCGCTTGTATAACAACGCCTCTAAATGGCTAATAATTGAAAATGCCTTCACGGCGACGACGACGACGACGATGCCGAGGCAAGAAGAAAGAGAGCTTACAGCATTATTAAGCAGCTTGTGATTAATGAGCCGACGGCGCGCGTGAGTTCTCGGGCCAGTGGATTAGGCCGAGCTGCTTCCTTCTTCTTCTTCTACTTCTTTTTTCTTTCACGCGCGCGCATACCGCTTATTCTTCATCATCGTCATCTTGCTTATAAGCCACAGCTTTTTTTTTTCTTCCTTTATTTTTTATCACCGAAAATTATGAATGATGCCTGCTGGTGGCGGCGGTGGTGGATAAAGAATGACAAAAAGAAGAAAACAAAACGACGGGCGTGGATTAATTGACTGTTGAGCGCGCGTGAGCATTTCTACGCGCTAATAGCTATAAATTGCGCGTCGTTTCATTGCCCAAGATAATGACTGCCGTATGAAGCGCGAAGAGCGAGAGTGACTAACAACGTCGCGTGCTGCGTATGATTTTTTGTTTCAGAACTAACCCTGCTGAAAATACTCAAAATTAATAATGACTTTACAATGATCATTTAAAATGTTTTGAAATACATCAACAATAAATGGTTATTTTTTAGACATTTTTATGTTATACTATATAACAAACATTACCGGTATCTGAATCGACCTAAAAATAACAATTAAAATTTTTTTAAACAACTATTTCTATACGCATTATATTATGACAAAAATTAAGTCTAAATTTTTCAAAATAATTAAACCAGTTTTTAACCACTAAAAATATAAAGTAATACTATTTTAAGTCTCCGCTACTAGATGGCGTCTACCTTTATTCGTAAATCTGCAAGTGGAAAAGTCGAAATAATTGTTTATAAAAAAATAGAGATATCTTCACTTCACCAATTTTGGGCAATTCGAAAAAGCTGGAAAGTGATTCGAGCATTGGCTCCACGAAAAAACCCGATGGAAGCCGAAACGCAGTACACAGACGAATCATCGAAGCCATTGCTCGGCCATTGCGGGATTTGGAATATCGCTTCGTGCATGCATGCGTGCGTATACATACACACGCAAGTTCGATCGGGCATCACTAATATATTCGCCAATCGAGTCTCTCTCTCTCTCTCTCTCTTGTTCCCCGATTGCGCGCGAGATCAAACTCACCGACTTTGCGGGCTGTACATGCCAACGAGCTGCAACAGCACGCGCAAAGCATAACGAGCATCTCTATATATATTATGAACTCGCGCAGGCGAGAGCCGATCGACTCTCGAGAGGTGGGCGGGGGGTCGTCGTCGTCGTCGATGGAAAAGAACTCGATCCCGCGTCTGATCTTTACCATTGCTTCGTGTATGTATAAGGGGGTGTTCGCGTCGGGGATCGGGCGAGCGGGGGTACATAGTGTATAACGAGATCTAGCGTATATAACGCACAGAGCGAGTCTTATTCGCTTCGGTTCAGCCCTCGGTAGTCCTTGACACGTGATTGAATATTTTTTCGCCGTGCGCGATTGGTTCGCGCGGGGGCTCGGCCCGGAGAGCTCGGCAGTGTATACACCGCTACTATGCTCGCCACCTGTCGAGTCTACGAACGCGGCGCGCACACGCGGATCGCCATGGTAACCGTCGTCGTCGTCGTCGTCGTATACATAGTTGACGCCATATCGGGAGCGAAAAGGCTGGTTTTCCGCCGGCGCAGCCGAGGGTGGCTACCCCCGCCTCTACTACTACTACTACTACTACCACTACTAATGCTACAGCAGCAGCAGCTCTGCAACTAGTATACTAGAGTACTATTGCTATATACCGTTGCGCGTCTCGTTTTCTCTCTCCGTTCGCGCTCGTTGCGCTGCAAAATAATTACCAACCCTCCGCGCGATATACACTTCTTTATCCGAGAGGGAGTCGGAGTGAGAGAAAGCGACTTATTTCTTATAGCGCACTTTTCCCCACTCGTCGCGAGTAGAGAGCGCCGCGCGCCACCGACCGCGCCGCTCATTGTTTCTCTCTCGTGTATATATATATATAGAGTGAGCGAGAGAGAGCTACATAACACGGGGGCGAGCTTGTTTCATTTGTACTATGCATCCCGAGCTATTGTGCATTTATATATATATATACGGCATCTCACTCACTCTCCGTCTTCTTCGCATGCACGAGAGAAGAGCTTACTTCTTTTTGTAATTCCGATTTTGCCCTTACTCTCTCTCTCTCCATCTCACCCCCCTGGAGCTCGCAGCGTTTTCCTCTTTTTCAGAGCGAGCTGCCCTGATCCCACCCCCGTGCCATAGTATACCAGCTTTGCATATTTTCTTTTTCTCTCTCTCTCTCTCTCGATCTCGCTATCTGTATTATACCGTTGGCATGGGAGCTTCGACTTCTTCTTCTTCTTCTTCTTCATCGTCGTCGTCTCTCATGGCCATTCAGAAATTGGCGAGGGAGCACTATAATATTGAATTTCAAGAAAGTCCACGCAATCTTCGTGCCTGCCGCGCTTTTCTTGGCTCGGGCTTCTTCTTTACTGCTACTACTGATTTGTTCGGGGTACAGGGGTGGGTGTAGAGAGAAGTGCTTCCCTCGATTTCTCGCAGGCGCTCGCTAGCAAGAGAGAGAGAGAGAGAGAGAGAGAGATAATAAAAATATGGATGTATAATTTGGCGGTGAACTGCGCACGATGGAAGAAGCACGGAAAACACGGGGAAAAAGCTCGGGGCGGCGCGATACGAAGCAAAATATAAGCGCGCTCGTAATACCCGCGCACGCAGCCCGAGCTATATTATATATACCTTAACAAGAAGCAGTAGCAGTAGCCGAGCATTTTGAGTGTATGGCCCGCGCCACCGTGCACGTACGCGCGAGCATACTGTTATATAGCACGTCGAGCCGAGTTTTAGCCATTGGAACATTTTCTCGTAATTATGCCCCTTAATGAATACTTACTTAGGGGAGTTCAAAAAAGCTTGTAAGCATCGAGGCGCTCGCCCGCCGTTGCCCTAGCCGCCGACGCCGCGTGTCTAATTGAAAATTTCACGCTCTTACACATTAGCTTATCGTTTATGTCTTGTACAACACCTACATAGCCGGCAGCGATAGCCATGGCAGTGCTGCTGCTGCTGCTGCGTCGTAAATTATCGAGCTCGTTATCCGATATGGTAAAATTTCTTTGGCAAAGATTTGCGCCCCGTTTTACAGTGTATTTAGCGTTATTAAACGGCGATTAGGCGACGAATCGTGCCGTAGGTGCAAAAAGAAACAAGTTCGATTTTACTAAAATGTCGTATTTGATCAAATACTGGAATAAAAATGTTGAATTTCTTATTATTTTAAACGTCCACGTGATCGATTGATTTTTCAAAACCTTTTTTTTTAATTACTCGACATAAAGAGTACTTTGCTATGGTGAATGTTTAGTTTGGATAAACAAATGACTGCAGTCCAGGTAAACGCGTGTATACAATCCATTGCTGTCTATATATTTATTGTGTCAAACCGCGACTTGACTTATACATATTTTTTTACTTAGTCACTTGCGGATACAAAAATTTAAAGGTACGCGACATCTGGCGGTCAAGACTTAAAGTTGTATTATCGTTATTAGTAGATAAATAATGACCTAAATGTTTTATAACAATTCATCTGCCATTTTTAGATAATTTTAAATCAAGTCAATTAGTTTTCGGGCTGAAGGGGTTTCGTATGCTTTTTGAGGTCCCACAAAACTATAAGAATCAGAATTTTCAACTTTCACATCGCTCAATGTGGAGGAAAATTGGTCATGAATAATTTATTATTTATAAGGCTATAACTTCGAAAATATTGAATACTTACCAATCTTAGATTCTATTGGTCGTATCGAGATGAATAAAAAAAGGAATTTTTTGGAATGAAATTGTTTTGGTAACTATTTAATAGTTCAAGAGTTACACATAGCAATAAGAATTCAGTCTTCTTACAGCAAGAATCGCTCGATCGAGGATTAACATGATTCTTGGCATTCGATTTTTATTTCTTATAAACAATTAATTTGTTTATTATCAATTACTTCCCACTCTAAACGATGTGAGAGTTGAAAATTCGAATTCAGCGGGTATATACGTAGAAATACACTTCTAATTTTTTGGGACCTTTAGAATGCATAAGAAACCCCCTCAGCGTCTAGACCTAATTAATGATAGTTTATTTTGAACATTTTTAACGCTAATTTTATAGCTATTAGGTCATTTTAATTTAGATAAATTAAATTTAATAAATTTTTCTGTGATATAACATATAAATATTTCAATAATTGTGCGTAGCGAATAATAATTTTGAAAAATTCCTAGACCGACAATTTTTTCTTCCTTATTGTTCAATTTTTCTCGAAAAGAAAACCTTTATCCGTTGCAAAGAAGTAAGTAAAATTATGCAATTCGAGTTGTGTAGAATATTTCTAAACTCTATGAGTTTCAAAATGAATAATACAGTTCAAAAATGTTTAATGGAATTTGTATTTAATAAAGAAAAAAACGTCGCCCTTGATAAGTATTACACGTACTTTCGATGAAATTTTTCTTCATCCGCCGCGTCGATTTGATGTATACATGCACAAAGTTTGTACAAGGCACAAGGCGGCTTTCATTTTAATGGTGCCGGTGCTGCTGTTGCTGCGCGCTGTGTGCTGCGAGCTGCTCTCCGCGTTCTTTCAGGCGAATGAATGATGGAAAAGTCATGCTTGGCTGGCAAAACGAAGGCAGAAATGAATATTTGAACGTGAGTTTTCTGAAATTGAGAAAATTTCGCATCCGCACCGGTGGTACACAAGGCGAGAGAGAAAGGGAGAGAGAGAGAGAGAGAGGGTATGTATATAGTATACGAGGGAAGCGAGAGCACATAATAACTTACGGACAGAAATTTTCCATCCCAGCTGGGTATTATGATGATCTTGAGGTATATGTACACGGCTTCCATTCAATGTTGATACGGATCTTATGTTTTGCAATTCTATTTACCAGAGAGAAAGAGTGAGTGAGAGAGAGAGAGAGAGAGCGAGTTAAAACGAGCAGTAGATTATCATAATGAAGGCGCGCGGGCGCTTGGGCACATTAGGTATTCATAAAATTGATGCGTAAACTTCGAATAGCTGACGCGTAATATTTATTATACCATCCTCTGCATTATAAGTACGCGCGGGCTTCGTGACGCGCGTCAAAATAATCGAACTTTTGACCTCTAAAATCTAGGACCAATGGAACAAGAGGGAGTGTCCCGATGAAATATAGCATCGCACGGAGAAATCTGTTAATGCGTCGCCACGATTATGCAATTATCCACGAATTAAAGAAAAGCGACTCCTTCTCCATCCGTATAAGTCAAATATAATGAAACCATCCGTCGCTCCTCGCGGACGATCAATTATTTAATTCTACCCTTGACATATGGCGCGCTCGACTCGAATATATATATATATACTCTCGACCAAATGAAAACGTACACGAGATAAAAGAAGAAGCTCCGGCTCGATCCTCTCGCGGAATACGCAGCGGCAGCCACCCGTTGCTGCTGCAGTACTGCTGCACGTCTCGAGAACAGAACAAATAATCTGGTCGAGTAACAAAAGGCTCTTCTTAATGATTTAAATAAAGAGAGCGAGTAGGAGAGAGAGAATAAAAAAAAGAAGCGAGGATGGACGAGTGTACTCGCAAAGCCCACTCGGCTCGTTTGTTCGCGAATCCTCCGCGCGCAACTTTTCTTCTTCCTTTCTCCGTTTCTATATATACGTGTATACTCCACCCCCGTCGCATTTATATATACACAGATACGTGCCGCGCGCTTACTTGTATTGTAGCTTAGCTGCTGCTGCTGCTGCTCTGCTCCTCTCTCTTTCTACTCGTTTGCGCGATTCGTTTCATTTTCTCTCGCTGCTCTCTCGTCTCGAATTTCCGCAAGACGGGCCAGCAACAATGGCTCGCGCAGGAATAATTATTGCAACTAGAGAAAGAAAGAGAGAGAGAGAGAGAGAGCTATAATAGCGAGAGAGAGAGACAGAGACGAAAGAACAGCAGCAGCAGCAAGCTCCGAAGCTGCCTGGCTTTTTGCGCGAGCGCGGGAAGAAAGGGCAAGAAGAGAAGGAAAAATACACGTTCGCCAGGCTCGTAGAAGAAGACGAAGCGGAGGAAAAAACTCGAGCCCTGGGCTGCAGCTCACTCTCTCACACACACACAGGACGGCACGTGAAAAGAAAGAGAGAGAGAAAGAGAGAACCGGATTATATCTGTATATATATGAGCTTGGCCAAGGGGAACCGCTCGCGCGCGCGCGTAAGATACTCTCGGCTTCAGCGTCGCTGCCGACGCCACCGTCGTCGTCGTCAAGGGGGGTATATATACGTGCTCCCGGTATCGTCTCTAATGATCTTACCGGGTCCCCGGCAACTTTTTTAATCAGCGCCCACTTTAATTATACGCCCGATGAGAAAGGTCCTCTCTCTCTCTATCTCTCTCGCCTTGTATAGCCTTGAAGCTTCTCTCGTTTCTCTGCTCCGCTCTGCTCGCAGCGGCAACGTCGAGAGCTTATATACCTTGGCTACGGCGAAAAGCCAAAAGCTCGACGCTCGTATTCGCCTTATATAGCTGTACAACGTATAGCCTGGAGCGATGCAAATGCAGGCTCTTTTAAAAGATTTGACTTATTATGGCTTTTGGTAATTTTTATTGAGACTCGCGCGCGCGCGGCTTATAACGACTTTTTAGGAGCTAAATTATTTTTACAACAACTTTCGACGCGCTCTCGTTGTGAAATCGTTTTTCCCCGTTGCTTTTCGTATAATAAGACTGTACAAAACACATTTCGATGATTATTTTGACTACGTTTTGCTTTGGTTTTATTTGTAGTGAACGCTAAAACGAGTAGAGACATAATAGACAAAAAAAGGTAAATCTTGCTTACTTATACAATTATTTTTATTTCACTACTTGCAGATTTGCAGATAAAGGTACTCGCCATCTAGTGGTGAAGTCTTGAAGTGATATACGTATTTAGAGTGTTCGAAAACTTGTCTCCGCTTTTGAAATAGCTCAATTGTCATTTTTGGATAATTTGAAACATTCTTAATATTTTAAACGAAGTCGTTACAAACAAGATGCTCAAAACGCTAAAAGCAACTCAATTAATGATTATGTGTTTTAAAACATTTTAAATAGCAATTTTTTGGTTAACAGACTATTATTGATGTTGAATATTTTTACCAGGAAAAGTATTATTTATTGGATTTATTTTATTTGGGACCGAGGGGTACAACTCTATAAAGCCCAGAATATAAAACGTAATATTCTCGAATGCTATGATTTTTTTTCGTTATAAAGTACAGTCATTTCGGAATCAATAATTTAAAAAAGCATACTTTTAAAAAATATTAATTTATCTACACTTTAAAGCTTGATATTACGCTATTTACCGATCCATAATTGAAAATGTACTGTACATTTTGATGCATGCAAATTCGTTATTATTCCGCACACTATATAGTACAGTTTCGAAGATTTGAATTAGGCCTAACGCCATTTCACGTGGCAATGATTCTACAAACTTATCAATTTGGTCGAAAATTACTGCGACTAGAATTCACTGACTCGTAATCCACCAGTCACGCGTGAAATTCAATTAGTAAAGAGAGCGAGACAGAGAGAGCCTAGAGCCGCGCCGAAACGCGCGTACTGCGCTCAAAGTGCAATTGAATTAAAAATCTTTCTCCAATTAAAAATTAATAAGACTCTCAAAAAAATATACGAGCGCTTGATTTCTTTTTTCTCTCTTTTTATTCTTCAGAGCCTCGTCTGTGTTATATGTATGTGTGTACGTGAGTCTCAGGCCGAGTTATATTCCAATAAACCTAAGCTTAGGGTGGGTTGGTTTATACTTGTTAGGGGGTGGAACCCTCGCAATAGGTCTGTTTTTTCTTTGCTTCCTGTTAGAGCAATGGCGTCGATTTTTCCATATCATTCTTTTTAATTTGTATAATTTTTTCGACGTATTACGTTGAAATAAATTTTAATTATTGTTTAATTGTCAAAACGCCTTGCTAAAGTGTAATGATCTTGAGAGTAGACTTAAGTGATAATATCGCATATTCTACTGAATGAATAAAAGTTTTGATACGTCGAAAAAAAGCCATAATGCTTGAATGACAATTGATCATTGACGCATTACACAAAGCCAAACATCGATGCATTATGTATCGAAGGGATAACACGCGACGTATCGAGTGTCGATTCACCATCGCAGCTATTTAGAATTTGTAAATGATGTGGGGTGAAATCTCGATCGACCGCTTCGAGGTTTCAACCTGCGAGGATTTATATAAATTGTACATATAAAAAAAAAAAGAAAGTATAAGCTTGCGCGTGTGCCGACTACCTGCTGCGAATGACAGGTTCGGTATCGGCTCTCTATTATTGGGTATGGTGTATTGAACGGCGCAAGGGCAGGGCATTGGTAATCAAATTTCGACGAAGGGTTCGACGGGGCACGCACGGATGTATTTCAATATATATGCCTGCATACCTGCCACGCGATGCATGTGTGCTGTTACACCGGAATTTTCCCCGCGTGCACGCGAGGAGAGAGAACAAATGATTCGTGTGTGCAGCGCTATTTTAGGGGATGTAAAGAGGATAAAAAAGTGATACCGCAAAAATACTTTATTCTTCTTTTCAGTGAATAGAAATGCATTGAACATCAATTGGTCTTTTTTGTACGTTGATTGTATGACCTGAAAAAAATTGTTCTCGTTCGATTTATCGACAAAATTTCTCTGATAGAAATGCTCAACATTGATAATGGCTAAATTAACAAATGATGACTATTTTAAATATTTTAAAAGACACTAATTAAATTGACTTGTATGTTACAAATATTGAGCGCAATTTAACTTGAAAATGACAATTTAAGTTTTTTCCAAAATTTAGATCAGTTTTGAATCACTTTAAATATGATAATATTATTTCAAGCTCACACCATTAGGTGGCGAGTATCTTAAGCTGTAAACCTGCAAGTGGTAAAGTCCAAATAATTATATAAGTTATAGTGCGATTTCATCTTGTCTTACAATTTCGTATCTTCTAAATCTAGTAATATATAACTATTTTACAATTAAGTATACATGCCATTGACCAAATCTATATGCATTAGACCTTGGAAAACCTTGTCTCCACGTTGAAATTTGAGTTAAACGAGTTTTCTTTCCCGAAATTTCATATTTTTTTTGCAAAATTGTTAATAACTTTTTATTAACAAAATTTTCAACAATTCTGACAGTGGATACGAAAAGTAAGTTAAATTTTACGTCAGAAATGATATCCCCAAAGTTTCTTAAACGATTTTAAGTTAATGGCGTCAAAAGGATTTAGTAAAATTTGATTCAATTTTGATCGTTCGAAGAAATATATTGTTGTAACAAGATTTTTAAATACTGGATTTAAAATTAAAATTAAATTTATTTAAAATCTTACTGATAAAATACTAATTTAATTAGAAAGTTAAGTTATATTTAAATAATTTTTATTACACTCAATTAAAAAATTACAATTACAATCATTTTTCAGTAAAATATGTTTATGACTAAAAATAAAAATGTTAAAGTTACAATTAAAAGCAATGGTTCGTCTTTTTATCGACGTTTACGCGTCTGGTTTAGCGATATTTTACACAGATGGCGTTCGAAAAATTACCCTTACAGAAGGGGATGCTTTCTTCCTTACCAACTTCAGAACCCCCTAGCTAGATGTAGAAATACCTGCCTTAACATCGTCAGTGGTGCTCAGCTCTGACTGTGGAATTTTTTTTCTGTGCACCCTCCATCAGTATATAAGAAGTATTCGATACGTCTACTATCATACTCTTTAAAATTGTATCGTTTATAAAATTTAAATTGACCATTCTTATTAAAATTCATTCATTTTCCTTCACAATAGTCCATCGCATCAAATGTGAAAATAAATGTTCATAAAAAAATTTGCAATATAACATATAATCTCATTATGATGCTCTTGATGCCCAACATTTTTTATCGATAATAATATCATTCTATCCCATTATTTTTCTTCGTTGTGAGATGAAGTGAATAATTATACTCATCCCTTTACAAAACAGATAGAGACATAGTTCATGTATTATTTTCCCACCGATGGCCGTGCCACTGTATCGTGCGACAGATGGAAAGGAGCATCTTCATTTTTTCGTGGCGATGGAGATTCGCAAAAACAAGTATACAGTAGTTGCCAGTCATCATCATGGGCGATGCGCAAGGATTGCGCTAGAGAGCGAGAGATAAACATCGGGAAGAATATGTATCCGTTTTTAAAAATTATATATTAAATAAAAAAGAAATGAAAAGAAAGACACATCCATTTGCATTCAACGGGTTACGCGCATACAATATACACAAGCGGGTCCCGAGTCCTGTCCCTTATTTCGGGGACATAGACGAGGGCAAGCGCGAGAGGCGATTTGCATACGCGTCAGGTAGTCATGTGCTTCTCTCAATGGCATTGTGCGTACTTGTGTGTGTATGTATGTATGTGTACGAGCGGTGCGAAACTATTTTTTTTTCTCTCTCTCTCTCTCTAGTCTTTTTCCAAAAGCGTCGGGCCCTGCGCGACGGTGAAAATGAAGTGGCTGTACGTGCATTAATAACTGCACAATAGAAATTCGAACGCAGCGCACAGGCACAGTGGGTATGCGAAAAATGCCTCGCGCGCGCATAAATATAATGCTCTCTCTCTCGCGTCTCTCTATATTTATGCTGCTGCTGCTGCAGCCCCAGATATATATGGTACATACGTACGTACATGGCTGTATAGGTCGGGCGAATTAAAATCAAACACGTTTCGAAACTGCTTGTCCTCGTCGCCCGTAAAGCTTCAAATAAGAAACGATTGAGAACTTGAAACAACTGCGATGCCTTTTCTTATGTACGGGTTACACTGCACGCACACTTGCACACACATAAACGTGTATTATTTTATCGCGTTGTTATTAGCTCGAGTCTCTCTCGATCGAGCGCCGAGCGATTTAGCAAGTCAATTAAATGATTTTAACGAGCGAAATTTGCATATCAAAATGTGCAATGTCCGCGCGTGTAGCGTTGCGTTTTGTTGGGCCGCACCACCGCCTCAACTCTCATGCCAAATTAGAGCGATTATTGCGTGTACGTCGAATTCGCGGGTTGGTAAGCACGATTGCCGACTTTTTTTACACACAAGTTGCGTGCACTGCGCATAAGCTAATTTTTAATACGACATTGTGTTTGTCTACTTTGAAATCCAAGCGAGTAAAATAATTCAGGAGCTCGTTCATGTACAATTAATTCATGTACTAGCAAGAATGACTAATTACAACTTGGAAGCAAAAAAAAAAACTTGAAGCATTACAGCTTTATCAACCGTCAGAATCTCTCAATCGCTCGCCGAGATAGGGTATATATATACCTCCTGCAACGCGAAACTGCCGAGTATTACTTAATCCTCTCAAGAATTTGCCGCCGATAAAATTCTCATCAGTATTATTGAATTCATAATTTAGAGCTCGAGAAGCGTTCGCCATCGCGCGCAGGCAGATATCGCATCGCGTGGATGGGTGCGGGTATATAGGCACCGGTATATTATTAAGATCCTCGTCGAATGACTTGTAATGGAATCACGATTTCTGAAGATTATTCACAAGGGAATGCTGCTGCTGCTGCGCCTTGCAGTTTTTCATCTTTTTCGGTGAAGGTGGTGGCTCGTGCTGCTACACACGGTGTGCGGTGATACCGTCGGGAAACGTCGAGGCAGCGTAGCAGTTCAGCAGTCGGTTTGTCGCTACCGCGCACGTAGTACAAGATATTATATCTATTTCTTGTCAACGCGGCAATTTTATCCCGCGAGAAATGCGAATAATTACTGCGACGGGTATAATAATATCGGTAGAGTAAGAGGATTATAACGTGCGCGAGCGGGGATGATTGGGCTTCGGGACTTATAATTGCTCCATCTAATTTATCCATTCCCTATTCATATATCTATAAAATTCGAATGAATTTCCTTTGTCCTCGAAAATTATCCATCGCTCTCGATCGGTCGTAAAATATACGAAGAGGATATATATGTGCATATAGGGTGTATATATACGGCGCGCGTCGCACGACGCCTAGCGAGCTTGCGTCCATGTTGGCTGCGTGCGTAGCCGGCTGCGTGGCGTACGGGCGCGAGCATCGATCCGCGCTCGGCTGCGTGCATTATTATATAGTAAAACGTAACACGAGAGAAAAGCTGCGGCATCCTCGGCGACGCGCGCGAAAAGAAAAGCTACGTTATTATATGCACGACGCACTATATATAAGACGCGACGACGATGGCGGAGGCAGCTACGTAGGCACGTGTCTCCGTGCGCCTATGTACGCGTACGATATTAATCCTCGCGGCGCACGAAAATCTTTTTCCCTGCCGTGCGTACGATTACGTAGAGCCCGCGCCCGGGCGGTTGCTTTTCTCTACGGCATCTCGTCGCTAGAGCGAGCTGCCACGAGTTTATATGTATAATGATGACAGCGTATATAATGTACCTATACACCGCGGCACATAACTTCAGTTCTCTCTCTCTCTTCCTCTCTCGTCTCTGTTTTATCTCATCCGAATTTAATTTGGCCTTGATGCGCCTACGCCGCGCCTTAATTTGGTATATAGCCAAGCGCATCATCTCAATGGAGAAGCACCCAAACAGAACGAGAGAAGGAGAGAGAGAGAGAGAGATCGCGTCTTGAAGCAACAAGATGTATGAGCCCTTTTTTTTTCATTTATCTAAGAGACGAGCTTTTTTCGCTTCTTGTTAACGAGAATTGCTGCTCTTATTACGTTTACGCGTACTCGAGATATTGGGCTGCTCTTTATTTATTTTTATTTTTTTAACCAAACCGCACGGGATGCGTGGGCTCGTTAAAATCCAATGCAAATGACGTGACTGCAATTACGCATGGTAGATATAAAGACGCACTCGATTTTGGACTCAATATCCATTACAATTTTCGAAAGAGGCGCTTGTACGCACGCTGCGGACAGAATCAACCTCGAAGAGGATACGAAACACATACAAAAGTAAGAAATTTGTTGAAATAATTGTCCCTGTTAAAAATGCTCAATATTTTACGACTAGATTTTGACCAATAACAAAGTTGATTGATTGTGAAAGGGATATTCAATTTGGGTCCGTAATAATCAAAAATATATTGTTTTTTAAATTCAATAAATAATGCTTTATGATTTAATGATGAATTACTAATTAATGACATTTACTCTTAACTATATGGTACTATTTCAAGCCTCTCCCACTAGATGGCGAGTATCTTTATCCGTAAATCTGCAAGTGGCAAAGAGAACATAAATGTATAACAATGGTTTAATGACTAAAAATGATCATACTAGCTGTTGGTTAGGATCAAGCTAATTATTCGAGTGTGTTATCCAATCGTCATAAATTAAGCTCTGGCGTTGATATAACTGGAAAATTCCAGTAAACACACAAACAGTGCCCAAGTCCATAATAATTGTGTACTTTTCGGTTCAACTCGCAATTCTCGCGACTGCGTCGACCTTATATTATATATATCTATTCATTCAACGCGATGAATTAAATGTGCAGGAAAACTCGCTACTCCATGTAACATACGCGCATCCAAGCACGACTCAGCTTTTGTGCGAAAGAGTGTGAAAATTGGATGCGAATTGGAATCGAGCTCAGCAGCAACAGCAGCAGCAGCAGGGCCAAATACGACGCAAAGCTCGCGCATTTGTTCATGACGTAATATCGCGCTCGAGATAGGGCTCGGAGAAATATTCCGTGCGCGTAAGCACGAATTTTGCAAAAATACATAGGTATACTAGCGCGACGTATAGGTAATCTCCGGCACATCTATATGCCGGGCTGCCGAGGCAAGCGCATTTTTTTCTCACGAAATATATACATTTATCCTCGGTGCGGCTTCGCGTGCTCTCGAGTAGTCGCAAATTCGTCGGCGATCAATAAAAAGCACGCGTGTGCACGAGTATACGTGGCGTGTACCTACCCTCGCGCGCGCGACATATATGTACGCACCCACACACACACACACACACACACACACGAGCGTACGGTGAGTCGCGGCACACGTGCGCCCATACATTTACGAGGCGAGCTGCTCCTCTTCTCTTCGCTATATACATTTACGCATTTACGCGTACGTTTATATATATGCGGAGGTAGACGCGAAGCCGGGGCACAGTAACGAGGGAGGGAAAAAAAGCACGAGCCCTCCAATACACATTGTATTTTCTCTCTCTCCCTCGCATATAACGTATATATATTCTATAAATGTAGACGAAAGTACATTACACGCAGCCGCTCCCTCTCGCGCGTTTTTCATCTTTTCCTTCGCTCGCACACACACAGTAAGCTTCGAAGCTCTGCTCCACGATATATACATGTATAGCGCTTTTGTGCTGTGTTCCGTAGCGTGCCGCGGTGGCAAAGCCCAAGCGATTGAGGCGACGTTCGCTGGAAAAACTCGCTCTTCCCGCGACTATATAGCATCAGCCGCAGCCATCCGCAACAGCTCGAGCCGGGAGACGGATGCGCGCCTGTCGCATTATATGTCGTATATATTTATAAAAACCAAGTCCCATCGCGCGAGGGATGAGATAGAGCGAGAAACGCGACTTTGCATATACGTATATATACAGCAGGATGTACGTCTATATACAGGCATATTGACGCGCATCTATATATATAACGCACATAAAAGGAGCAGTATTCGCGGAAGATGGAAGAGTAAAAGAAAAAAAAGCAGGCGAGCTTGCGAGATAACGAATGGCGGTACGCGCGCGACGATGGAATATCCGATCGTACGGGGCGAATCTTATATACGATTTTGTGAATGTACATGAAATCGAATGGCATTTACGAAGTTGTTTTCGTTTTTCTTTCGCATATTCATCCTTACGTAACGCTGAATTGGGCTGAATGTGAATTTTAATAAGAAAAGTACATAATTTAGAAAACACGTGCATACGCAAAAACTTTTAAAACGCGTTAGAGATTTTAATTTTGGAGCGATGAAGAAAAATAGCCTCTTTTTGTATTCCAGAGAATGAAAATGCTCTACACTTTTTTTACCAAGTTAGGAGTACTTTTTTCAAAAGCTTTCAATCTTACTTGACACTCGTACAAGTGAAAATTCTTGTGTTCTTATGTCTTAGAATCGATTTAATTTTTTTCAAAGATTTACTACAATTGTGTATTATAAATTTACGTCAATTCTTAGAGTTTACTAGCAGTCATATAACTTGTGGTAAATATCAAATTGAACGAATTTGATACAATAATTCACTTAATTCATGTGTGTTTTAAGCTTATTTGTTTACTTACTTACTTGTTTGTTTAAATGAACTGTGACCAATTTCACATTCGAATCGTTTACTACGATATCTCGGCTTAATAATAATAATAACAAAAAAGTCATAACAAAATGAATTATGGTTTTGAATTTTTTATTGTTCTTCATAATATTGAAGCGTATTCACGTAAAAAATTTTTAAAAATTACAGTGTACCCTTATTATTGCAGGAAGAAGTCTACATTGAGTCCAATTGTCTCGCCACAAATCTTACGCCCCTATGGTTTCCTTTGTATTTGATTTTTGTGCCTACTGAGATTATTTTGGTATCCAAATAATTTGAGACAAATATTACATTCGAAGAGTTTACCTCGACTGTGTGCCGCTATTATATGATTTTTGAGACTAATTTTGTTTCTAAATGATTTTTGACAAATTTCACATTCGAAGGGTTTGCTACGATAATGTACTGCATTTTTGTGTTCATTCAGGTCACTTTTTCGCCCAATTGATTTGTGACAAATCTCTCATTCAAAATGTTTGCTATGATCATGTATTATATTCACGTGCCTTTTGAGATGACTCTTTTCTCCAAACGATTTGTGACAAAGACCACACTCGAATGGTTTTCTCCGATTATGTACTGTATTTATGTGACGCTTGAGATGATTCTGAGATCCAAATGATCTGTGACAAATCTCACATTCAAAGGGATTTCCAAGATTATGAGCTGTTATTCTATGACTTTTGAGTACATTCTGATATCCAAATGATTTCTGACAAATATCACATTTAAACGGCTTGCTACGAAGATGTACTAAACTTATGTGAATTTTGAGGTCACTTTTTCGTCCAAATGATTTGCGACAAATCTCACATTCAAAGGGATTTCCAAGATTATGAGCTGTTATTCTATGACTTTTGAGTACATTCTGATATCCAAATGATTTGTGACAAATATTACATTTGAAGAGTTTCTTACGATCATGTACTGCCCTTATGTGTCTGATAAGGTGACTTTTAAGTGAAAATAATTTGTGACAAATATCACATTCGAAGGATTTTTTGCACTCATGTACTGCATTTATATGAACATTGAGGGTACCTTTTTTTCCAAATGATTTATGACAAATTTCACATTCATATGGTCCAATGCTCTTACTTATTCTATGGACGTGTGTATTTAAACTCGTTGCTTTTTCATACGTTTTTTGACTCATTTTACACTTGTAAAATAATTTAGGTTGAGTCCTGTTATCAAATGATTTCACAACTTTAGATCTTCCAAGTTGACGATTAATTGAAAATTGACAGTTATTATCATAATTAAATCCTTTTTTGATCAAAATTATTAGACTTTTTTCATGAATGTAATTGAACAGACATTCATTTTCTTTCTTCACAATAGGTTCACAACTTTGATACTCAGATTTGCTGACTGCGGTCGATTGAGATGGCAGTTCAGGTTTAACATTTTTGCACTCGAAATCTACGATTATTTTTTTATCTAATCTCTCGTATAACGCCATAGCCTCGTCTTCGTGTTTTAACTGTAAAAAAATTGTGGGCTAGTTTCTATTGGTCAATCAACATACTACAATTAAAATTCTCGAGCTCACCGATAACTCATGAAACGGCAATGTTTTGAAGTCCGAATCGAAAATATAATCGTCACCTGCGTTGGTCCAAGTACCGCTCGGCTCTTCTTTCACCCTGTAGGATAATTAAGGTTATAAAGGACTCGCTCAAAAATTATAATGGCATGATAAGACGTATAAAAAGTATACCTAATTACGTCACTATTGTTTTCCATCATTACTCTTTTGATCGTATGTATACACTATTATTTTTCACTATGTACACTGAAAAAATATTTTTGAGGTTATATGTCTCGAGTAGACAGAATTATACCACGATTACACCTATGCTCTTTCACACATATATCAAGTTTGTATACAGTTCCTTACCGAGGAACTCGATTTATCATTAGCGACTGAACGTATTACTGGTATATAAACGAGAAGACCCCGCACGCTGCGATAGTTAGTTTTTTATCGGCCAAACTTTACATTAAATGGCAATAACACGTGTATTCTTCGACTGTGATCCTCGAGTCTCGAACTGATAGCTGCTTGGCGATACTTTCCCCCTCTATCGACGATATCGTGCATACGCAGTAATATACGCTGTTATTGTGCACGAGTGTCGCTTTGTTTTCCGTGTGTACATTCCATCAGTAGATTTCGCGAGATAATTTATTCCAAGGATGCGCTCGTTTGAAACTTGAATTCGAGTCTATACAAGAGCAATTCTACAAATTGACGAGGCTAAAATTACGGTTGAAAATTTTGTCGTTGGTAATGAATGTGGATAATGTGACTACTTATTCCGCGTTTGACATTGCCGAATTCGTTCGAAGTTATTTTCTTACTATAGTTTGGTCAACAATTTTGTTATTCATGCATTTTTTTTACGTTTCTTGAATCTCAATGAGCAACTATCGACGTCATTTATATACGTGGCCAATAACATTCAATCTTGATTTTAGTATCGATCTCGGCCGATGAATCGTAGAATCGCTCACATAAGCAATCTCATCGCGCGATTAAAAATCTAAACGGATCCCGCTCGTAGAGCGATAAATAAGAAGGTATAGCGCAAAATAAAAGCTCACTCGGAATAGTTTTTAAAGCGAGCGTCGCTGAGAAAAAACAAGAAAAGAAAAGTACATGGGAAAAAGCCGATTATAAAATCGAAGTTTATTACATATATAGCCGCGCAGCTCGCAAGATATATAGAGGATAGTAAAGTCGCGCGCGCGTGTGAGTAGAATGGAAGAAGAGAGAGCTTAAGCTATCAGAAAACTTTTATTCGCGAACGAAAAGCTTTTCCAGCTTTTCCAGCTTTTACTACCACTACTGCCACTACTACTACTGCTGCTGGCTGCGTTCCCTGCGTACGTCCCAGGCGAGCGGAGCCCAGGAATACGCAAGGAGACTATATGTACGTATATATATTCTTAGCTTCGAATCTTCTTCTATACGACGCAGCAGCTCTATGGTGTATGCACGAGTCGCGAATCAGAGCGAGTAGTCTATAGGTATATACAGACACCCGTGCACGCGCAGCATTTCCGATGAAAAACCAGTGTGCCTCCGTGCGCACACACAATATAACGTAAAATTCGACTCTCTCTCTCTCTCTGCACTTTGCATCGAGCCGCGCGTCGACGTGGCACAGAGAAAAAGTTTTGCGCCGTCTTAGTCCCCGCACCGCTGTACCTCGTGCAAGCTCAAGATTGCGAAGAGATGTGCATAGTGTGTGGAAGCGTAAAAGCAACGCAGAAAAGTCCAGGCTATATGTGGGATGGCTCCGCCTACCTTAACGATATCTGCTCGCGGTTCAACGTTTTATCGAGAAAAAAACAACGAGCGATTGTCCAACCATTCGACGAAACGGCAATGTCATTAAATTGAATGCACGAAAAAAAATGACTGTACGAGCTTCGATCAATTAAGCATGCGGAGGGCGATCCACACGCAGCTCCCGAGGAAGAAACCCCACAGTTGTGATTAATTATGACGAGCTTATTGCGGTTCATCGCGCGTGAAAGCACGAATGCGCTATATATAGCTCGACCCCGCGCGAGAAATTCCACGCCTAATATTATCAAGTGCTTGCGGCACCTCGAGTTCATTACAACTACCGCGCGCGCGAGCGTTTAATAATTACACGGTAATAATTTCAACGCGAATAAAACTCATCCTCGCGCAAGCTCGCGTCATATACTCGGCGCGCAGATTTATTATTATACACGCGTATAACCACGCGTTTATAACGTACGCAGCTCGCTCAGAAAAAAGCAAAGAAGAAGAAAAACTGTCGGGCGGACGCACGGAATGCACGAAGATTTTTCATAGGCGCTGCGTCGGCGTTATTTTATATACGCGGAGCTCTCTCGTCGTTTCATATTGTGTACGCGTGGTGGCGAGCAGCCGCGCCCCCCTGAGGTATATGTTATGTTTTATATAAAGTACACGACGCGCGAGGAAGCTACAGTAGAGGCTCGTTTATTCACGTCGCAGCAGCAGTAGGTAGCCGTCGTCGTCGTCGTCTTCGTCCTGGAGCTCCGGTGACGGTGAAAAATTTAAATGCTCGTGTGCCTCTACCCTTGTCTCGTTGACGTTTTTACGCGCAGCCTTATACACGTACTGTATGCGTACTTACACCTGCTCAAATCCAGCGTACATATATAGCCAGGCACAAGATATATATTTATAAGTGCAGCCGCGCGACGACGAGGAGAGCCTCGAGCTAGGCGCAGGAAAGGAAAAAAGGGGTGCGCGTCACGTATACACACACTTTTCTCTATGCGTGTGCGTATGTGTGTGTGCGCGTAGACGTATGCACGACGCACGTAGCTGTACATGCAGCATGTTGTATTCTCAGTGCAGCTCGAGCAGTTTGAGCGTCGTCGCACGTGGGAACGAAGATCCAAGTAAACTCTTAGTGTGATGTTAATTTCCGAATTCGCACTTTGACTTATACAATTATGTTTACTTTGCCACTTGTAGATTCATACATAAAGGTAATCGCCATCTAGTGGTGGAATCCTCAAGTTGTATTATCGTGTTTAATGTGGTTGAAGCTGGTCGAAATTTTTCGCAATAATCAAATTGTCATTGAGAGGCCAGCAAATGTTTGTATGTATGTGTGTGGGTACGTGTATTAAACCCAGCTGGTTTGTACTGACCAAAAAACTGATTCAGCTGCATTGTACTCATCTATACAATCTTTTTCTTTCGTGGGTTTTAATTGAAGATTAATTTCATTTAGAAACAATTTCTCGACAATAAGGTTTTCTAATGCTATATATATCGTGCGAAAATTTTTTTACCACTTGCGAATTTACTATACTCCATCTGTTGATGAGATCACAAAGTTCATAATCAAATACGCCTCTTAGATTTCGATGAATCTTTTTACAATTCTGGAATATTAATCCCTTTTCGACAACAATATAAGTACTTTTTTAAACCAATAAGCTCGTGAGTAAGAATTACACAAAAACGTTTGTAATATTTTGATAAAATAATGTTATATACAGTTTATTTTAAATGCACATTAGTATGCGTTAAAGTTTTTTCACATGAACTTATAAAAACTTAAATCACACAAATTTTCTTGAATATCTAAAATTTTAATTAAAAATAAAAATCAATCGCTCCTAATGCTATCGCTGCCAATAATCTCGTGCATTTATTAGTACAATCGGCACATTAAAGTGCCAATTCTGTACGCAATCGTCAACAGGTTAAAATGACCCAATTGTGCTGTACAAAGCGAAAGTTGCAAATATGACTAATGAAACTTCGTGCGAGGCAACAGTTATGGTACTTCCGACGCGGTGTAAGTCACATTTTTCATTATCATAATAAGCCCATAAAAGTAGACAGCGCATGAATGGGCCAGCAAGTATCGCAGCCAATCGACAATCGAGCGATAATGGTCGTGTCGAGATTCGCCGAGAGAGAAGAAAAAAAGAGCAGCCACATCGGCAGTGGTACAGGCGCGCACATATATATTGAATTTGATCGATATCCCAATGTATAATAATGCGTATACGTCGCAGCGCCGCGCACAGCTCACACACACGCACACACTTGACGCGCGTATACGACAATGCAGCCCTTTTTCTCCCGTCGTGGCATTTATTATATGTTGTGTAAGTATGTAAATAGAGAAAAGCGAGCATCGAGAAAGATATATCGATGTGCGCGTGTGTGTATGTGCATTGTACGTGTACCGGGCTAGAACCGCAATCCATTGAGAGAGCGAGTGACACTGCGAGAATTGCATGCATACATATATAGGTAAGGTACACTTTAGTTATGTGCGTCTATACGGGCGGTGGCAGCTGCACAATAGCACGACGATACGAATAAACCGAGGCGCTCTCAATTAATCAATCGTCACGCCGAGGCAAGCTCTAGCTATAGCTAGATGCGACGCGCCAAGAAGCTCCCGACTTCGAGTGCATGTGTATGCGTACGTGTGTGTGTGTCTCTTTCTCATAAATTGCCATTGCATGCGCCGGATGATGTGTTCGTTCTCTCCAACGAAGGGGAATAGGCGCAAAAGACAGAACCCGATCGAGCGTATACGTATGTAGCGCCCAAAAGAGATCTCGCTGCAGGCGTACCTATATTATACAGTATGTATCACAGTGCTCAATAAATGGGATGTGCCGAGGCCTTTTCTTTTAGGCAGGCCCTTCAATTAGCATATTTCGCTTTTTATTGATTTTTTTTCCTTCCCGTTCACCTTTGACTTTCAAGCCCGATACATGCGCATAAACTTCTCTCGATGTCGAGTGTATAATTTATGACTCTGCGATGCTCTCTCGCTCTCCATATCTCTCGGAACCCATTGGTGTTAGGTATATACGTACGCGAGAGAGTTCGAGAGTTTGGGCGCATCGCCCAACGTAGCTAACGTTTGTATATACCGTACGCATATACAAGTCGGAGGCAATTGAAAAACTTTTTGTCTCTTAATTGAGTGCAAACAGAGCAATACCTTTTTTGCCCCGAAAAAATTGTCCCACCGCAGCTCGAGCTTGCTTCGTTTGTTTTTTTTTCTTCGCAGAGAGGCCAAACATGTATAAAACGAGCTGTGGAAAAAGTTGACTTTTCACCGGCGCATCGATGAAATGAAGCAAAAGAAAAAAAGAGAAGAGAGGGAAAATAAAAATAAAAACAAAAAAGTCATACGAAAACGAGCTCGAGATTGCAAGGATTTAAATAAGTAATGGCTACACACACATTGCAGATAGCTATAGCTATATACTTTTTTCTACCACGCCTGCTGCCACCTCCCAAACGGGTGGTATAATTTTACGAGCGAACTTTCATCTGATAATATTGAAGAAAAAAAAAAACAAGAAAACAAAAAGGAAAGAAAAAAAACACAAGCAAGCAAGTATAAGCGAGCGAGCATCTTGTTAGAGCAAAAAGGCCGCGACGACGACGACGACGACTACGAAGACGAGCAGCAAGACCACCACCACGCGCTCGCTTGCAAGCCGGGGCGTTTGCTTGCTCGCACTTAGTCGCTTTACTTACTTTAACACACCTATACAGCGGCGGCACAGCTTTACTTTGGAGACGAGAAACGGCGAACTGTGTAGATCGTTATGCTCGGGCTCTTATATATACGTATAGGTCTTTATAATACTTAACCGGGGGCCGAGGCCGAGAAGTAAAGCGACGGCGTGAAATGGAATTAATTATAAGGATGTCTCAACAGGTGGCTGCAAGCCCGTCCTTAACTCTCCGGCGGCGAGAGAAGAAAGAATAAGAAGAAGAAGAAGAAAAAAATAAAGAAAGAGAGAGAAAAAGATATAGAAAGCGAGTTGAAACAAGTGCGAGCTCAAAGGGGGTGAAAGAGACGGACCATCGTCGCGCATTACTTCTCAGTCGTACCTATATTCACCCCCTTGACGTCCGAGCTTCCGACTTTTCTTTCGCTCCACTGTTTCGCGCTTTATACTCTTTGACTCCGAATCGTTTTCTTCTATTTCTCTCCCTCTGCCTCTCTTTTACTCTTATTGTTCTTCTTCGTTTACCCACCACCGGTCGACGAATTATTTGCTTAAAATCTAAACAGCGAACTCGGAAAAGTGGATGAACACAGCTATAGAGACACAGCCTGGCTCTGGCTTGATTTTATTTTCGCTTTAATCGAGATTGAGATATCATTCAAACTGCAATCGTTGCTTTGTCTCGACCTTATCCGAAGCTTATACCCATTGCTTTGCAATTGTAAATTTGTTCATCGTCATCTTTTTATTTGTAGCATACAGCGTGGCCATCGACGAGCTCTCTTCATTGCTGCATCGCTGAAAAGTAAAAAAGAGTTCGATCGCTCGGGAAAGTATATAGGAATACGGGAGACGACATTTAATTTCTTATACTCGATACTCGATGCAAGAGTTATAAAAGTTATACGGGATATACACGAGTGACCTGGAAAAAAAAAGATATTTTTAATTTTGTGTATTGTCGATGCAACGCAAGCCATTCCCCTACTTCGACCCGCGTCGGGCCGATCGTTCCGCGCATACCTATATACGTTTACGATACGTACACTACGTACTGCTATACCTACCTATCGTTCACTGCGCGAACAACAATGCACCAATGGGCTTGAATAGAAGCGTATCGGGCAATCAGGTGATATCGATACGAGGGCCTTTATTTCGCACAATGGGCGTAAACTCCGATACACATGGAATTAAAAAAAAAAAAACGAAGAAATAGTAGAGGCAAAAAAATGGGACGAAATAAGGGAAGTAATGGGAGGGTGAGCTGTATATATATGTAGCGAAGCTCACACACATACATACACTCGCATAAATAAATGGTGTGGGAGTTAGGACGAAGACTGCCACTATATACGAACGCAAAAAAGCAATCATTCGAGAGTTCCTTTCCATTCGCTCGTTTTCTCTCTCTCTCTCTCTCTCTCTCGACGTTGTGTCCCATCGAGTTTTTTTCCACGTTCGCGTGCGATATATAGGTATGTATAGCATAGACATTGTATATATACAGGCACGGCGGTAAACGAAATCGACGGACCGAATCAGTTTTAGAGGAGCTGCTGCCGCTGCTGCTTCGAAAGCTCGAGAAAGGAAAGACAGCCGAGACAGGGAGAAAGAGAGAGAGAGAGACTTTTCGCGCATGCAAGCTGCGCGCGCGATGGATGGGGTGGCTTAAACATATACATAAATATAGGAAAGTCGAGTGAGAGAGAGAGAGGGAGAGAGAGAGAGATTCACTGCGAAGTTTTCTTCCGATTTGGCCTTCCCTTTTCTTACTTTCTTACTCTCCTCATCGTGCAGCCTAGCTCCCAGAGAGAGAGAGAGAGAGAGAGAGCCCACCCGTTCCGTGAATCTATATGCGCATGTTGATGCTTATATTACGTGCCTTTTCTTATATATACGAAAATCTCTCTACCTTATATATAAACTCTTGAAAATCCCCTATCGCCAACCATTTTAATCTTTATTCGGAAAAGCCGCGGGGTTGCGCAAGGCGGGCTCCTCTGCCTCTTATATACGTATACGTATATCGCAGGTAGTTTCATTTCAATTTCATATTATATGTACAGCGCACAGCGCCGGGGCCAAGCTCGAGTGCAGAGCTGCTGCTTCTCTTTTTCGATTTTTCTTTGCCGTCGATGTATATGTTATATATAATCAGAGAGACACCGATGCACCTAATGTGCACACTTGATGTTTGATCTGACTTAGATAGCTACAGACTGTTTTCTGCTTGCGGGAACCGATCTTGACTCAAAGCGACATCTTGCGACAATTAAATTGTATAAAACAAGTTCAAAATTTCAATTTGTGTCCATACATATAAGCCCATATAATGATATTAGAAGTACGTAGCCCCTAAATTGTTAATATGATAGATCTAAACCAGTTATTTACTACGCATGGAAAAAAACATTGCACTACGCGCATTTACAAGAGTATGGACAGGTATGGAAATACATAGGAAAAATGTTTATCTAATACATTTCACAATGGATAATTCCCACCGGTACACTTTTTTATGCGGGATATACGCATGTATAACATCCCGAGTAAAAAAATTAATGCTCGTAACCTGGCCCAAGTGTGCACCAAATATGTTTGGTGCAAACATTGACATTAATTTTTTTTTACGTGGGATCTTATTTCAAATTCATCGGAAGCTGCAAGTTAATTTTTCATACGGACGATCAAGACGTGGGTGTTACCTTTCCCCTCTAGACCACAAAATTATCCTTTATAAGATCGTAAACTCTCCGCGCGTCTATTAGCACTCTGAAAAGCATCAAATCGATGCTTATGTAATCTCTGCAAGCTGCGCCCGCAAGTTTAACCCCTTTCAATGAGTCGATAAATGAACACGGGATCCTCGTCGAAAGAAATTGAGATTGCGTGAGCTCTCATCGGTGTTAAAAAGAGGGACACTTATGCCTACAGTGCAGTATAGACAGGATAACCCAAAGACACGGCGTCATACCTTCTACACCACTGATTATTATAATCCATTCATCATATCGGACTGCGCGCATCAAAGAATAAGGAAAATCGTCTCTCGAGTCTCTCTCGGCTCTATACCACGGTATGTTATAATATACAAATCTTTAACGCGCGCTTGCATCTATATCCGCGATAGCATCAGCTTTGACCAGTTCGTACATTCGCTCAGTTCGTAGTCTACGAGAGGAAATTATTATTTCTCATAAAGTACTTATGATCTTTTCATTACTGCCGGCCGCGCGCGAGTATATGTGCGCGGGTGCGCACAGGCATTGTACGCAATCGTCGGTGCGCGATATATCGATTCGTTTCTTTCCCCGCGCGTACGTGCGCGTAGTATAGCCAGGGGCGTGGGATGACTCTATATATAGCTCTACACATATCTGCGTACATGCAAATAAAGCGAATTTTTCTGCCTGCTCGCACTAGGCATCGCGCTCGCTAATGCCAGAAGTGCCAGACGTCTGTGCATACATGCGCAAGTGCGTACATAGATATATATGTACGTTTGTGTGTGTGTGTGTGTGTGTGTGTGTGTGTGTGCAGCACATGCATATGGTATAAAGCACGGAAGAGAAAAGAGCGAACTTTCTCGCCGACCTATGTGTGTGTGTGTGTATGTGTGTGTGTGTGTATCGTCGCAGGACGACGAGGCAAAAAAAAAAAGACGACGAGAAAGCTTTTTACTCGTGAGCGAGCTCGAGCTGTATGCGTGTGCTCAGCTCTGCTCCACCTTCTTTTGCGCGGGTAAGCTCGTATGTGTGAGCTGCTGCTGCTGCTGCTGCTGTTGCCGTTGGTAAGCGTGGTATACGTGTATATATATATACGTCGGTACGCCGATGAATAAAAGAAAGGGGAATGGAGTCGAAGAGAAAAAGTCAGGGGAAGATGGAAGCTACAAAGCACCCACTGCGGCTGTTGCCGCCGCCGCCGCCACTGCCGCTGCTGCTTTTGCCGCACACGGCTTTGAACTTTCAGCGGTGTGAGGCAGGAAGGCACAGACTATGTAGTATATAGTAGTCCTATATATATGCTTTAAGCTTGGCGAAGTTTTATGTTGCTGGTGCCTGAGCGACGCTGAAACTAGCATGCGTGCAAAAGTCCGCCGAGCAAAGCTACGATGGTAAATGGTAAAAATCTCATTTAAGTTCTATTCATTCTTCGATAGTTAACGCACCCGAGATCGGAGTTATTACATAAGATTGCTATAGACTTCCTATAGGATTGTTTATGAAGACGATACAGAAGAAAATTTGTACTCGAGATGGGATCATGCGACAAAATCAAAAGAGCACGTGTGCTATTGCTGCGTCGAAAGAAAAAAAAAATTATCTAAAACGCACTCGCAGCAATTGTCTCTATTTTTTCGCCGACGCGTATAATACAGGGCTGTGCAAATACACGCGAGTCGCGATACGCACTCTGCACGCACAGAAGCATATACATACTGCATGCATCTGTGTGTGTGCGAAATCTCCCCAAGCCTGGCACGTATGCACGATCGCCCAGTCATATACATATAGACGACTCGCGTATCATATATAGATGAGTCGTTCGCGAATCCAATGGGGAAGTACATGTATATGGAGAAAGAGAGAAAAGCAAAAGACTTTCATGCATACAGGAGTCAGGTTTTTTTTCCTTCATCCGCATCCCTCGCGCGCGTATGTGTGTGTGCGTGTCTATGTGGAGCACCGGTTGGTACTTACGCTGTACGCGCGCACACACACACATGCGTGGTACAGAGCCGCCCTCGCTCTCGCAGAGCGCGAGATTATCCCGAGGGATCTGGCGCTCGGCACCGAGTGCGACTATGTACGTGCTGAGTGTGTGCTGCCGGGCTCCCGTAGTATACTACTACCCATACTCACCCACCCACCCACGTACGTACTGGCAGCAGCAGCAGCAGCAGCAGAAGAAGAAGAAAAAAGACGGAACGAGAGATTACGCTTACCCCCGTGAGTGTGTATGTGTGTACGCGCTGGGCTCCACAACTCGACGGGGTGATAGAGGGGTATATAAGGGTGGATGCGCGCGAGGAGGGGTTTACTACGCTGCAAACGAAACATCACCCTCGAAATCCTCCCCGTATATAGTCTTCACTCCCCTCCCCCGCAGCAGCAGCAGCAGCGTCTCTCACCTCACCTATGGGGAGTCGCGTCGCGCGCGTTAAACACGTTTTTGTGTATATCTATACGTGTATGTGGGAGCACAGCTAAGCAGCCCACCCACCCATCCACCAACTCTCTGTCTCTCTCGCCGCATATCGATTCTCCGGACGATCTTGCCTTTCTCGACGACGACGACGACGAGTCACGAGCCCGTGTGCAAGTCAAAGTGTACGCGCATTATATATATCACAATGTCGAGGCAAAAATACAATTTATGACGCGACATTTTCTCTGGCTTTTCTATACACTATGGCGCTTTCTTTGTTGCTTTTTCTTTCTTCTTCTCCTTTTTTATTATACGCGTTTTATATTTTCCTCGCCACGTTTGTCTCTCTCTCTCTCTCTCTCGTTCGCTATATAGCTAGCTTGAGCTCACAAAGATTTTTCCAGGGCTGCGCGCACACACATTTTACGAGTGTGTATACGAACTCCCGGGTTTTCGCCGCGTAGCTGCACGCTCGGAGATCATCTCTCTCTCTCTCTCTCTCTCTGCACTGCGCACGACGTCGCAGGCCAAGAAAAATATATACCCGAGCATGAGGCAGGGTCGTGTATAGATGATCGCAAAAATGCAAAACCTCGCGGCTGTTGTAATTTTTAACCGGGAAAAGGTATACGCGAACGATAATAGAAAAAGAGAGAGGCGCATAAAGTATATTAAGAGATCGTTTGTACCGTAATAACATATTTAGTTTGTTTGCGTTTTGTTTGTTTGTTTCTTTTTTTTTTTTTTTGTTTTTTGTTCGAATCCGAGGCGTGGAACAAAGACGAGGATGCGTGCAACCGGATTTGTGCAGTTGAAGCGAAGAAAAAAAAACCATAAGCGAAGCAGCGATTCCTTATAGCCGGCCGGCCGCGCGTGCGACGCTCCCCCCCGTCATCGGGTGCCCGCGCGGATGGCAAACTTTGTGCATTGTTACTTATGTATAGATATACAATATGCATACAGCACGGGAATCGAGTATAGTGTCCCGCTTTCGCCGAACGCCGCCGTAGCCGCCGCTGTCGACAATTTCAAAGTTTTAATTTGAGTTTGAGGACTCATTAGACATTATGCTTCTTTTTACTTTCTTGCATGACCCGCTAACTTTATATAGGCGGCTGCGTGCTGCTGCTGCTGCTGCTGCTGTCCTGTCCGATTTCAACTCTTCTTTCCCTGCGTCTCGTGCCCCCCTTTCACAGCAACAACTTTTCGTAATTTTTATTTCTCTCTATTTTTCAACTTTTTAAGAATACTCGTATAGCTGTAGAACTCATTTACTTGTGTAGCTGCGTCAAATCGTTTGATTGTTTCATAATTTTTACGCATGCTTCATTGTCATTTTTACAAAAAAACTTCGTGCGTCGAAACCATTTATACACACATGAAAGTTATTACAATGGCATTATCAATTCAAGTAGAATAACCTCGACCGTCTCGCAGTTGGGTATGGCAGAATAGAAAAAAAACACATCAAGATGCACTGAATTCAAATGGGAAATTTAAAAGGCCGCGACGCGCGAAGAGACGGACGGAAATCGGATGACCAAAATATCTCTTCTATAGCAAAGTAAGTAATTTTGAAAGTGGCAAAAGAGAAAAGAAGTCGCATAGCGGCAGCAGTAGCAGAGCTCGTAAGTTTGAAATTAGTTGCGCTGCACACGCGCGCGCGCTCGAGAGGATGATCTCCGAGATAAAGTCTATGAGGAGATTTTCAAGTGATATCGAGTTATATAATAAGAATTGCGAAAACTATTTTTACAACGTTTGAGTTGATTTTATTTTTGAATACTTGACCCGCACGAAAAAGTCGGCGGAATTATATCAATCGTGACTGAAAGGTCCTTGAGATGCACAGTCCTTTTTTCATGTTGCATACGTACATTCAGTTTTATCCGCAATATATTTGAATAAAATAAAAGCTAAGGAGCGAAAACGCTGAAAAGCCACATCGGTGCGTATCTTGGCAACACACGCACACTTTTGCGCAATGTATGGCGAATACGTTGGTAGTCGCGGATATACACAAGAGCTAGTGCACCGACGACTACGACGACGACTAGTCGAAGAGCCCCCGAAGTTTATTAATGCGCGCGCTCTCGCGCGAGAGAGAGAGACAGAAAAGAGGAAGAGCAAATCTTATTTGAATAGAAATTGTTACTTCTGGGTATGAAGTTACTTCTTCTTTTGCTTTTCTTATACATTTTTTTCTTCTTCTTCTGCTCCTTTCGCTCGTCGTGCACAACCCCGCGCGATGCGATGCGAAAAGCTCGAATTCGCGAGTAGCGCGCAGGGTAAAAAAAAAAGTCGAGTGCTCCTCTCGCTCGCTCGCTCGTACTCCGTGCAACCGGCTGTGCGTTTCGGCTCTCAGACATGCTCTCTCTCTCTCTCTTTCTCCTTTTTTTCGGATATAGAAGCTCTCGCTCGCTCGCGTCTCGCAAGAAATAAGAAAGAACGTCGTTAGGCCGATGCGTGCACGTTCGGCGGCGCTCGAACGTTCGTAGGGGGTATGGGGGTGTGCTGCTGCTTGTCGTCGTCGTCGTCGTCACGCACCCTCGTGCAGCAGCAGCAGCGCACACACATACACATACACGCGTATACTATATAAGTGTGTACAGTACGCGGGGGTGGGTGAGATGGGCGTCGTTAGGAAGGGCTTTCTACGTACACATATATACGTACGCACACTAGTACACGAGCATATATAGCGAGCGCATACTGCGGCACTGCGAACGCTGTACACATAATATAACGTACACACACGCACACATACACGAAGGAACGAAGCGCGACACGGGGGAGGGTGGGGTGTTGTGTATATTCAAGATAAACCATTGCCGTCAGCTTGTCACGTGTGCGCGGAGAGAGAGAGAGAGAACACAGCATACACCGACCATTTTGCTGGAAAACATAATGCGACGCGAAACGATGTTAAAAATATGGCGCGTACAGCTGAATCTCTTTCTCTCTGTAAGCGACGAGTATGCAAACGCGTGCTAGGATTATTATTCTATTCAAAAATACGTGTACGTGTGTGGGTACGCACGAGATATACAAGAACAATGTGAGCACTTTATATGTGTGCGCGCGTGTGTGCATACACTTTTTTAACTCTGCAAATATGGATTTCAGCATAATAGGCGCGCTCGAACAATTTCTGGCGTTAAATCAAGCCTTATCCTCGCGTGCACGCGCGATATATGCGCCGAGCGAGCTGCTGCTGTTGTATTCACCAATTTTTTTTGTTTTTTCTTAACAATTCTCGTCCTGCTTACACTGCGATTCGTTAGTATTTATGCGCACTCGTAACTCGAATTTAGAAATTTACTCGAAAAAAACAAACCGCTGAAAGTACACGAGATACAAAGACGAGTCAATTGCTCCAATGTTGCATCGATGAGAATCAAACCAAGTCGGGGGGTGTAGTAGTACTGCCCTGCGCACACTTACACTTTGGCGAGAGAAATAAATTGACTTATATATCGGCGAATGACATTACGAATAGCACATAAAACACTTCACAATATACTCGAGTATACTTGCTCCGAAGAGCAAACACGTTTGATGCCAAAAAGACGCATGGAATGAAAAAGAAGAAGCAGCGATCGCTCTTTGGCAGCAGACACACACTCGGAAATTCGACTGGCAAGGACTCGCGTGCGATATTACGCGTCAATATCAAAATAAACAAATGAAAAAAAAGCACGAAAAAACGAATCAAGAGGTTTTACTACGTATGGACGACGTACTCTCTCTCTCTCTCTCTTGCGACGCACGGCGCTCGCATATACCAGAGAGAGATATTATAACATAGCGGCCGCGGAGCGTAGCGCGCGGACAAGTGGAGAAAGGCGACGAACGGTCAGCCATTGGCGGCGAACGAGACACTGACCGGTGCAGGCTTCGGCCGGCGACGAAAGCTGCTGCCTCCTGCTGCACATGCACCGGCGCCCAATATTCTATATACACACAATCGAATATGCGCCGGCGATACGCAGTGCAGTGCACACTGCAGCACAGGCGGATATACGTGTATCGAGGCTACATGTATGTTAGTGCATATACGTATACTGCACTCGGCCAGTTAGGTAGGGGTCACCCGTCGCGCGTTGTTATAACACACTTTCTCTCCTACGTGGGATATATAGTTTTGCCGCTTGGTGCAATATGTATGCGCTCGTGCACCGCTGCACTCTACTGCGCTTTCGTTAACCCCTTCGTTTATGCAGCCCGATCGCACACCCCCTCGACTGTCTCGGCACGCGTGCGTTTTTATTGATTTTTCCGCAGCGTTTTAGGCTACTGCACAAACTGACCCGGAAACTCACAATCAACCGTGCGGATATACGTATGCTAGACATAATTATGCGATTGATCTCTGCGCGCCGCTCGTTATACGACGTACTAAAAATTGCGATACACAACGATTATCTCACAATTTTCAGAGCCTAAAATTCACTATATATAATATCTACATTTCTCGCGCAGAAATGACAACTCCAGTGTAATAGCACCAACAGCTATTGCGCTTACGCAGCTTCACGCGCAATGAATCAGAATCCTGCAGAACGAATATTAATCCTCGAGCTCGCGGCCGCATTGCACGCACGCACAAGTAAACCGTAGAAGAGCTAGCTGAGCACTAATGACCTCATACTCTCTCGAAAGAGCCGCGGCAAATTTTCGTCGCTCGAACATAGGTACAGATCTCTTCCTCTCTCTCTCTCTCTCTCTCTCTTTCTCTCTTACTTTTTCGCCTCTCCCTCTCCACTTTTTTAAAACGGCCCTCGTGCTGCACATACCGATGAATAACAACTAAAAAAATCATACGTGTATTAATGCGGACACGACGACACCTTTGGGTATGTAATGTACGCATCGCACACATACACTGCCAACTCTTCCGTACGTTGGAGAGAGAGAGAGAGAGAGAGAGAGCCAGTATGGGAACAATAGAGCCGAATAAATACAAATAGTATGCGCGCGAGCAAAATATTATGTGCGAGTGAGCATGTGTCTTTTTTTTGCATCTTCCGTATACGCGCACACACATACGGTCATGCACCGCTCGGACCGGTATGTATACAGCTAAAACATGATGAACGAGATACACACATGCACACTTATAGGCACAGGAGAGAGAGAGAGAGAGACAGCTTTCGAGGCTTCCGAGTGAGAGAGAGAGAGAGAGAGAGAGAAAGAGGGAGAAAGAAGAAGAGCTCTTCGCGCTATAATTGGCTTGTGCGCGTTACGGCGCAGTGTATATATAGGTACCCCCGGGGCCCGGCTCGGGGCATTAGCATACGCACCTCGAGATCTCTTTCGTCACGCGCATGCAAATTTTCATATAACGTGCCTACGTGTACGTATACGCATCGACCGATACACGTACTTTATGCGTGCGACGACGCCGCTTGTGTGCTGCAGAGAGCGTGCGAAATACCTGTGTGTGAGAGAGCGAGCGATTATGCGACGCGCCAACGATTCTCCACCCATTATTATTGTTGCCGATATATATTTTTTAATCAAACTGCTACTGTCGATGCTGTATGCAGGCCCAAAAGCCGTATAAAAGAGCAGCAGCAGCAGCAGCAGCTTTCATCTTCACGAGGATCCCGACACCCAATCTATAATAGGATGTTTTGTCAACTGTTTACCTATACGGAATCTCATTAGAAACTTGATACTGATACATCGCTGCAGTCGAATCGCACGCACGCGCATTATACATTTACGATTCTTACCGAACGGGTTTTTAGGCTCAATGCGTTATTGTAGTTTATTGTAGCCCAACAATGTTAGAGGTGTTGCGTGTTTACATAACACGAATTTTGTTTAGCTGTCTGCATATTTTTACTCGTTTTTCCGTATATACCCTCTTTAGCTTCACTACGAAAAATTACCTCAAACGTTACAGTCAAGGTTATGAATTTCAAAAATTCGAGATACAATTGAGTAACACAAAGAGCGCTAATAACAATAATTACAATCCACTAAAGTGTAACGAGAATTATAGAGGCACTGGCCTAAGTGATTCATCGTGATGTAATTGTAAATATGCATAGTCAGAGGGCAGAGCCGAGAGAGAGAGAGAGATTTAAATTTAGGAATGCCCGGGGTGAAACATCGGGGCAGGGAGCTAGAAAGCGAGAGCAAGAGAGAGAGAGAGAGAGAGAAAATACGGAAATTGTCCCGTTGACCCGAAGACCTTTTGCTGGGGCGAGAGGCCGTCCGAGGAAACCGGACCACCCTGTCATTAGTAAACAAAACTTTGTGCGCATATTTTCTCTCTCTTTCTCTCTTCCTCGCAGCGAGCGGTCTGCAGAGGCAGAACCGCGGCGCGGTTATAAGTATGTAATATATAATAACGACTGTCATTATCGCCCTATGCGCGACGCGAAATTTTCGTGCCTCCGAGTAAGTAGGTATGAGTACCTTTTCCGCTTGTCTGTCTATGTGTGTGTGTGTTCCGCTTCTGCGTAATTTACTTGGCCCGTTTAGATTTATGAATGACGAATCCCCGCAACACTTATTCTTTTGTTTCTTCATCGTGTAATACGCTTTTATTAACTATTATTAACTCATGCATGAAAGTTATGACGTTTATGTAAGTGACAAAAATTAGTACGGAATGTTTGGCGGTAATATTGATGATCGTTTCATACAGTTCACGTATCATTGAATATGATATCGACACTCGATCGACAAATTATCGTGTGGTATGCAGAGTTTCTTATATAATTTATGCACCTCTATTATTTGCTTGCAGTGTACGGCATTGACACAGGGATATCCAATACAGCGGGCTGATTACAAATGACGATTCGATCATTCATTCTCCCTCACTTATGTATAGCTTACAACTTTGTCTTTTTAAATCCTGAGCACTCTTGTTTTTTGTGACTATTTTTTTACTGCGAGCATTTTATTACTTTTTTTCTAGGCTCGAAAACTACTACAGCAGAGTAAAATGGACGAAGTCGAAACTCTTTCAATTTTTCCAACTCCCGAATTGAAGCAACAACGTTAATCGGTGTCCATCGGATTGTTTAAAGCGACACGTACAATTTTTTTCATCATCGAAAATTTATTTCTCGAAGTAGTACGCGAGCTCGACGAATTATTCAGAAGTCTCGGCAAGGCATAGATAGAGAATATATACACGAGAGCCGACGGCAGGCAAAAGTACAGCTCTCCTCGCTCTATGGCCCGGAATAATCCCCCGTGTGTGTGTGTGTGTGTGTGTGTGCGTAGTGCGCCGTCTGATATTATACAGAGCGTGTGTGCGTTACGACGAAATTTGCATGAGTAAAAAGTGCGGTTATTGTCGTGCACTGTACATACGCATCGAAACATATAACAAAAAAAGTGCGATCGTAATAGTAAGCGAAAAAAAAGGCTCGCGAATTCGAACTCCTTGCTGCGGAGCTCTCCGCGCGATTCCGGAAACGAGCGAGACCCGCCGCCCGCGACGTTGAGTCCTGGTCAAACGAGTTTTAAATACGCGGTAGAATTCAGAAAAGGAGCTCGGCTACATTTTCTCCTACAATACTCCGTACAAAGACTGGCACACGGCGATCGTCGACAATGCGCGCTCGCGTGTGCGTATGTGGGTAGCCTATACGCCATTCTGCAAAATCCGACGGATGATTGAAGAACAAAGGCGGCGCAAAACTTCTCTTTTCTATAATACATATTTGTGTGCATTTGCAGAAACTCGACGGCCGTGTGCAGATTATAAGCGGAAAGCCGCAGCCGACGCGGAAGTTTCGTTTCAAAGTAAATTAATAAAAAAAAACTGCGTGAGAATAAAGTACTCGAGTGAAAATTCAGAAAACTATGCTCGCGGATGACATCTATTTTTCCATATGGTTGGGCTCAAGATGCGCGATGACTTCGTCGAAGATTCGATGCTCATACGCAGCACAAGAGACGACCTTTGATCGTCTTTTATGCGGCTGTCTCACCGTATTTAAGCGCACGAAGAGTCGCAATTTGCATAAGATCAGTGAGTTGAGCTTCGCAGCTCGAATCGTCTTCGTCGCACCCTTCCTTTTTTCTCTCTCTCTCTCTCTCTGTTTTGCTCGATGTTTTTTTTTCACGCTCTCGGTTGTTGTCCCAGCACACGCAGGGCCTGACGTCTTATTAGCATAATACTACTACCTGGACCCTGCCGCGTACGAAGAGTCCCGAGTTTTCCCACACTTGCGCATCTCAGTCTTGGATCTCGGCGGAGAAGCGCTGTATTTTTTTTCATATGGGGTACACATGATCTCAATGCTGATACTGTTAATTTCAAGGTATTTTTGAAGTTGATTGTTTATCAACTTCTTGATTCAAATTCTTTATTTTATTTAAAAAAATTTTACATTGACAAATTTTCAGGTTTGTTTTTTTTTGTTATAAAAAAACCTGTTACAAAAATCAAGCAGTTTAAAAAATTAACACAGCGTAACAAACATGCAAAAACACACAAATTAAAGAATAATAATTATAAACGCTGTCGAATACACGGAAATGAATCAGCATCAAGCTATACTTCAGCCTAAAACCTCTTCATTGTAAGTCTTGGTAACGTCAACTTCGTGTCCGATTCTTGACTCCAATTCACGAAGAACTCCGTCTTGTATCAGATCGACATCTTCTTCGGGGCAGTACTCGTCGATAGATGATCTGCAAATTTATTAGAAGCACATTTTAATCACATAAAAATTACTACGCTGGATACGCTGCTCTGTTTTTTGCGCGTGAACATTTTTTGATGAACTACTTGAGCAATTTCGGTTAACTTTTTTCTATTTGCGAAGTATTAATTATTATGAACTGACTGTTTTTGCCACATGAAAAAAAACAATCACAAAGTCGGAAAGTTTTCTTCCTAGATTTTTCGGCGGAGCTCGGAGCATGGAAGATCCATGGCACAAAAGTGGGGAGTACAATACACAGACTGGTCGGGAGCAAAAAACCGAAAGAAGAGCAGAGGGGATTAGATAAGGGGAGGAAGATCGTAGGGGTAGCTAAAAAAGGTAGACGAGAGGGGGGAACGTCGAAATCGAAGAAAAAAGAAGGGAGAAAACGGGGTGGTAAGGACACCAACACATTCGGGCGAAGTCGGGGAAAGTTTCGTACGTTGCGTTCTTGAGAGGGGTAAATCGATTCTACTTTCTTTTTTTTATGCCGTACGCTTGTCCCCTTACGAGGATCCACCAACGCCACTGCGTACGAATCATTTGTATGGGAGATGTGCACTATCTTTACGTAAGGTGGCGCCAGTCTTACTTCCATGTCTCGTACTTCAATAGCATTGCACAATGACAATTTGCATTAAAAATATTTTTTTATTAACATGATCTGAAATCGTCACTATCAAGTAATTGATATGATTGAAACATAAGTCAAAAGACTTAATGCATTCTTAGGATATTTAATTAATAATATGACGCATTTTCATTTATGATAGTCTTGATTATTCACGATAGGATAATAAATGAGTTAAATTAAAATATTTATTTTATTAAAGTTCATTATAGCTTTGCATATATCTGTTGAGTGCACGTATAACACGTTAAGAAATATTAGTCTTGGTAAATCAAGTTTTTTTCCATATTGTAAGTAATGCAAAACGTAAAATAATTGTTGTATTAATAAATTGAAAGACGACTAACTTTTGTTTACCAATTTTTCCTCTGTTTAACGAAGGTATATAAAAGAGGCAAATAATTAGATGTCCTTTTAACTCGTAGCGACATCAAACGACAGATCAGTGAACACGTGATAAGAATTTTGGAACACCCTTGGCACAAATGCTTCCCCCCCATGCTTATGTGTGTTCGGGTAGAAAAAAAAGGTGGGGCCTGTTTGTGGCCTGACAAACGCCTACATTACGACACTGTTCCTTAGCCCAGCCCATGATGTGTCGGTCCCCTTCCACGAGCGAATACACCTCTCTATTACAATAGTGTATACGTTTTCTCTCTCGGCCAATGATGCGGCTTTTACAACGCGGTACAGTACATGAGAAAAATTAGAGATACAGTCGTTTGCCGTTTCACATGCGGCAATTCGATGGATTATTTTGGCACGCGATGATTCTATCTTGGGCAGGAATAATGTTGCTTATCGAAAAAAAAATTGTTACCTGGCTACAGTGACGATCGTTGGCAATGCCGGCAGAGCCAACAAAAATGCCCTGAATGCACCTTCGATAAAACGTTCCAAATCAGGTCTAGAAGTTACGTGGTGCGGGAGTTCGGTGTCGTCGATGGTACAACCTGAATTGTGCACCAGCATCCAATCGATCTCTTGATCCTTGTAATGTTTATGCATTTCTTGGTGGAGCTCCTTCACCGCTTCGTACCTGCAAAAAATAGTAAAAAGAAAAAATAATTTACGATGAGCCGTGAATAATATCAGAGATTATTCTATTGCACGAATGCGTCACAAAATATTTTCGTACCGAATAAGCTCTCTTATAGAGCGATTCACCGATACAAAAAAAAACATGAATTTGCACCCATGCATCAGAGGGAGATTCACCTGTGTCGCGTCAACTATATGCAGTATAAGCTACATCTTTACAAAAGAGATACATAAAAGGGTTGGATGCATCGTACGCGCGCTGCTTAATTGAGTGTTGAGAAATTAGAGGGTAGTGAAACACATAGACTATAAGAGAGACAGCGACCACAAAGATGGTGGTGTTGCGCGTCGGTAGTCGGTCGGTCGGTCGGTCCGGTCGGGTCGTGTCGCACTCGCTTGACCCGTTTGAAATGACCATCGGTATAATCAGTTTGCATATACTCATACCCAAACTGGACGTACAGTACGGTACGCTCGTGCGTGGATTAACTGCGCTACATATATTTCTCAGCCCTTTTCCTTTTGGGCGGCTACTGCGAACTTCAGCGCGTGCCAAGCGCAGTATCTTCATAACGAATAATTTGCGCTCGTTGTGTGCGTGCGGTTGGCCACAATGCGAGAGAAGCGGATTAATCATAACTTTGCGTTCGCAGCGAGAGAGAGAGAGAGAATATGGCGATGTATACGAATTTAATTTCGTTTTCAAAGCTGCGGTGTACCTGATTTATGACGGATTAAACGGGTTCTCTATGTAATTGAATAAGAATTAATTATATATCATTTATGGTTATAAAAACAGGCGGACGAATGATATTTGTAGAATTGTGTCGTTTGAAGCGCAAAAAAGATGCAAGATACTCTATGAAAATGAAGGAAGTAATACAAAAAAAGGGCCCGAAGAAACACGAGCGATTTTTTTTGCATGGCACGTCGATAAAGCGCGCGCGTGTCTATGTCCGATACATATCGGAGAAAATAAAACACGAGCACGTATAGAGGGCCAGGTGCGAAAAATAAAGGTAGCACACGAGAGGACTAGAGGGAGTCGACGACGATGACGACGACGACCAAGTGGACAACGCCGCGTCGTGTATTACACGCTGTTGTACGACGAGACCGCTAATGCGATAACTGTTATGATCGGAAGGCGCAGAAAGCAGCTCGCACGTCGCCAGCTCGGCCCTGTATAATATGTATTATAATACCTGCCAGTAGTTTGCAGTTTATAACATTATACATATCCTCGAGGCTTTCCTCGCTGAATATTAATTATTCTCTCGCCGATGGACACCTGTTCTGACACATCTTTATGCGCGCCGGCCATAGCTCGCTATAGCGCATGTGTTACATTTTCTACACCTCGTGGTGTTGCTGATTCTCTTCTTAGATTACAGGCGAGTATATGACCGCTTCTTTCGCGCGCCCGAGAGCCAAATATGCGAATGCGTGTGCGAATGTAACAGATGCCGCAGCTAATTGCATTTTGACTCGATTGTGTCGATGACCCATCGGATTCTTCGAATTCGTTCGGTCGGTCGCTTTTTTACATCTTACAAGATCAATCAGTCGTCGATATACGATTAACTCTTATATAAGATATTCGCGATATATTAACATTTATATCATTCTATTCTATGGGTCTCTGACTCGGAGTCGTCGTGTGCTCCTTGCCGCGTGTTGTTCTTACCGACTCTTTTTCGTACCGTGACTTATATAATAATTTTGATTTTGCTACTTGCAGATTTACAGATTCAAAGGTACTCGCCATCTAGTGGCAAAGGCATAAAGTGGTATTATTGTAATTTAAGTAGCTGATAACTGGTCTAAATTTTTTGAAACTATCAAATAATCATTTGCAGTTTAATAGTATATTTTGTAACAAGTACGCGAAGCAGTTGTTACAAAATATACTATTTCAATACAACTTTATCAGAAATGGTAAACTTTTCAATTTTTATTCTTTGAGCATTATTAAGTCAAGAATTTTTACCAGGGATATTTTCATTTCTGTAGCTACTGATTAAAATTAAATGGAACGGGTCTCATTGCTTCTATTGCACTCTAAGACAATTTTGTCTATAGATAATGTCATTGCTCAATTTTTTGAACAAAATTGTAATTTAAAAAAACGTACGGAAAAGCTTGCAAAGCAATCGCAACAAATATAACGTCAGTTTTTTGCGCACATAGAATTTGTATCATATACAAAACAAAGTCTGCACAACGAGAAAGGAGCCAGTGTGCAGACTCTCGTACACGAGCACATATAGAGAAAGAGAAAAGGAAAGCAAGCCGTGTCGTGGACAATAGTACTGTGTAGCGCATACGCGAAGACAAAAAAAAACAACAGAACGAGAGCAAAAACAAGAGGCAAAAAATATGAAGAGCTCGAGCTGGGCCGCGCTGGGGCGAGTAGTGGTGGGTCCCTCATTATCCAGAACCGTTTTAGGGTATATTTGTCGTTAAGGGGGTCATATGCAAATGATGGTGTACAGCAGCGAGAGAAGAGCAAAGACTCGAGAAAAGCAGCAAAAAATGGCCCCGTTATATATTATTCGCGTATGCTGTATTATGCGCGGCTCGACAACGGTACATAGCCAAGCGGCAGCTTTCTCCGCGATCGCGACGCGCCTCGTGTGTATTATTATACGTATAATGCGAGCACACAAATCGCGATGACGAGGATACGTTATATATAATACTTACAGCCGCGAGTTTCGAGATATATGTACAGACTGCAGGGAGAAAGAAAGAGTATGATGTGTAGCTTCGGGGTTGTGTGTGTGTGTGTGTGTGTGTGCAGGCTGTTGAGTTGCAAGCAGCAGCAACTGCGGAAGATCGAGCCTGTGTGGCGCGTATAAAGTAATCACATGATCAATTATTAAAGTTGAAGCAAAAACAAGAAGGGAGTTGACAGATCCCCGAAAGTGACGGCGCGAGCGAGACGCGGCTGCTATGACCTGCGTGCAGCTTATATCGCATAGTGCACGTATATTTTATTTTATATTATATGTACGACGACGATCGCGACGCGCGTGCGTGCAAGACCTGTATTATAAGATCATAACGTGTGCGCGCGTCTATCGTTCCGTTTTTATCTAGATATTATGTAGCTCGTTCGAGGATCCTATTGGTTCGTCCAGCTGCGTGAGAGTGCTGTACACGGACGTTTTTTCGCTCTCCACTTGGCTGCATATAATGCCCCGCGCCGTGAAAATAATCTTTGACCTGGGATCTGTTAAAACGTCGTGAGCTCGTATACACGTACGATGTGCGAGCTTTCGAGACTCGTGCTGAAAACTTTTTTTAATTGAAATCGTTCGGTTTTTTCTTTCATCAGATGCGAGATTTTCAAAGAAATATCGAATGTCTGAGAAAAAAGAATTCGTTCATAATTTTCATAAAAGTTTTTTAACAATCAATGAAACATGTTTTTATAGATAATTATCAAACCCGTGTTTTTACTTATATAATTAATATAACTTTGCCACTTTCAGAATTACGAATGAAGGTATTCGCCATCTAGTGGTGGAGACTGTATTTAAATTTGATTGAATTTTAATCATTTTTTTAGCAACTACAAAGCAAAAAATAAATCAGTATTATAAAATACATTTTCAATCGATATTTTTGAATTTATGTTAAGTTTTCAATCCTTTGAATTCGACGATTCAAAATATTGTATGTATTTGCATTTTTATCTGTTTTTTGTCACTTATTCACTTCAACTGAAACAGTAGAGTTTTCCATACCTGAAGACATTCTCAGAATTAATAAGAAAATTTTTCAGCGTTGCGTCAATATTGGTCTTTTACGAAAAATTTCGTTAACTAAGCTCCATAAAAAATTTTATGAGTACAGCTTTTTGGGAGGCTAATCGTTGTGGGCTGGTTTACGACAAAGCCGGGCGGTTTTTTGTGAATCTCTGCATGTGTATAATATGTCTGCCGACGAGTGGGCAGATACGCAGCACTTCCGCGATCGCTTTCTCTTTCGTCGACCTAATGAAATTTCGACAGAGCTGTAAAAAATCTTCACCCCGATTATTATTTCCTTCTCTTGCTCAACTAGATCGACATAATTTTTGTGAAAATGGGAGGGTGTACTTATTTCCATGGGCTTTTGCGTCTATGCAAGCACGATTGCGCCGCTTCAAAGGGTGAAAAACTAAAATATTCGTAGTGCCAGCTGCTTCTAAAATTAGTTAGATTTCTAGCCAAGCCTTTTTTGCAATAAAAAATTGAAAAGTCACCCCGATATATAATAAAAAATCGATAAGCTAGCTTCGAACTCCGTATATCGCACCATCTCGCGATAATGAAAACTCGACACGATTCGAACAAAGAACGTTTTGTTCTAAGCGTTTCTGATTCGGCGCTGCCCCGTGTGCTCGAGACGCGCCTCGACGGATTCTTTTTCACGTTGAAATTAGCATTTGGCCCTGCACATTCCCGTGTATTATTATAGCACAAGATGGAATCGCTTGGAGAAGATGTAAAATATATAAAGAATACCCCTGGTTGGCGAGCGCAGTGGCGGGGTAACGCGATATAGCTTTTTCCTCGCGGTTTCAAAAACTATTCAATGGTATGATGTTACGAGAGCCGCGCGCGCGCGCCGAGGGATGGCCCCGAAATATGGCTGATGAAATAACAACTTGGCGCTTGGCGCAGTGAACGGAGCGTTATATATGTATCATACCCACTCGCGTGTACATTACCGCACATCGTATTCAAACTTCGCAAACAATATCTTTCTCACACTCGTCCCGTATTCCCCGGTAGTTTTTTTGATTTAAAAAACTAGTTATGCAAAGCGAAATAATTAAAAATAACACAGAAAGCGCAGTGCGGTGCAATGCTATCTTTTCATTTGTTACGCAGAGTTTTTGTTTCAAATGGATTTCTTGTTTAAACGAAAAAAATGCAAATGACGATGGTACAGTAGCGATAAAATTTATTTAAAATGGAAATATTTTAAAAAGTACGTGCGTCTAAAGAAAAATTAATTGCGGCATTATCGACTCTTTAAACGTCTAGAGATGGCAATATCAGCGAGCTCGAGTACGGTGGCTCATGCGTACAATAGCGTCATACTCGCAATAATGAGGGGTATATCGATTATTGGCTTATTGTAAGTACAGAAAGGAAGAAAAAAAGTGGTGTATAGACGAGGGATCATCGCATCTTTCTTCTGAAATTCGTGGTGTGTGTATTATATACCTGCTGCTAATAATGAAAGTCTCGAGGGTTGTATGTCTATAGCACACGTGGCAATTCCGCGCGCACCTAGAATAGAGAAAGAGAGAGAGAGGCGCGTATTAGCCGCATTTATCCGCGCACCAAGCATTGAATTCTCAGAGTCAAAAAGTTGTGCGTTGCGTTCGCTATGTACTAAGGGCATGCGAGCGAGATAAATCGTTGCGCAGGTGCTGCGTCACGCTGCTGCTGGATCGGATGTGTATTGATAGATGGGTGCGCAGAGAGCCAACCGAGAGAAAAAGAGCCAATACATCGATGTATAGAGGGGAAATTATAGCCAATCGATACATACACATGCGCTTACCCCTGCGTTCATATAATAGTGCCGGTGCTCTGTGCGCAACGATCGACTGTATATAATACAGAAGCTCCGGTGCGTGTGTGTGTGTGTGTCGATGCACCACATTCAAGCTGCAGTTCAAATCGCCTATTATAGCTCGTAAACCCATAAACACGTATACGCGATACAAATACCTGCCCCGTATGTATTGACGCGCGCGCGCGCTATTAGAGTTAACAATATGTGAGCGCGCACGCACGCACACGCGATTATTTTACCATCGAGCTGTCGATGATTCGGCGCTACCCTCCCTCTCTTCTTTCATTCTTCCTATAATTCTCCTGAGCTGTTGCTGGCTGATGCTCAAATGCATACATACTGCACTCTCCCTTTCTACGAACGTTGCGTATTATAATACAATTTTCGCGCGTGCTCGTCTTTCATATGTATTATTGGGGGTTGGGCGCCAACCGATCATTAACCTGACCTCATCGATAATAAGGCGCTCGATATTCTCCCCCTCTCAACGTGTATAACTCGGTGTGGTGTACACACCTCAACCTGTCAAGTATCGATCTATAGTATACATCTATATAGACCTATGTAACCACGCACATTCATCAGCTAGCGCCAGCCACAACACAGAGCGCTAGAGAGAGAAGAGAGTAAAGTTCATTTTTTAACGAGCTGTGAAGAGGGGGCGAATATACTCTTCAACTTCGAAGTTCGATATTATGTGCCAGAGGCAATGCCGAGAGAAAGAGAGAAAGAGATGATCAGCGCGCGACTGACGTGTCAGCAGTCCCCGGGAGCGTGCACCCAGAACGCGAGAGACATGTCTTTATTGAATCGCGAAATTGATCATAGGGCTACGCACGAAGAACGACGACCGACGATCTGCTCGGAACGCAAAATTCTTTCTCTCTACCTACCTCTGATATTTTCGTGCATAAATCTTTTTTTCATTTTTTAATTTGCAGACATCAGGATTCGCGTCGCTCGTTTGCGTTATTGTACGTCTTATATGTATATGGAACGAGTTCATAGGTAAGTACAATAGACCAACTACACATATGCGAAGGGTTTGAGAAAATAATTTGAACAGATAGTCGAGGAGGCACGCACACACACACACATATAGGCACAATGTGCCTGGGTGAGAGAATATGACCAGGTGCTTAGCGCGCCCGCAGGAAGGAGATCAGAGCCAGATCCGGATGAAGTGTAAGAAAAAGGAGAAGAAAAAGGTACGGTATATAGGCTGGGCAGGTAGCTCTCTGTGGTATATATACGTGCAATATGCGCATGCTGTACACTTCTCGTTACGTTTATGAGATCGACGCGACGAAAGCACCGAGACGTGCCTGCGAAAACGGAAGTCTAATTTGGATTTGGGCTCTCTTCCGATTCTCATGGTGACATTAAACTCGCCTAGCTCGACTCGTGCGATGCCCCGAAAAATCTCTTGGCACGAATTGTGCGCGCGCGCGCGCGACTTACATAATATAATAATAAATGTATATATACCTGAAGGATCGGACGGATGAAAAACCCGAGAGCGAAGCTCTATTTACCACGGTTAAAGTGGTAATTAAATTAATAAGAGAAAAAGAGGTGTGACTCGTCTAGGTATACAGTCGCACTCGAGAAAAGTCGTCGAGAATCACGCATCAGACACGAAGCTGTACGAAGCGAGGGCTTTAAAGAAGAAGAAGAAAAAAAATACGTCGTCGCACGTTGCAGCGTACGGAAAAAAAGGGGCGTGCGTGGAAAAACAAGAGTGCAAGATCCGCACACGCAGCGAGAGACAGAGAGGGCACGCACGCATTGTATTACACGCACACACGTGAACAGGTATATTACACAGCATCTCTCTCCTGCGCGCATATATCTAAACGCAGGACAGCCAGCAGCAGCAGCAGCCCTGCGGAATTTCTAATGAAGTGTGTGAACTTCAACCCGTTCGGGCCGTGTAGCGCGCGCGCTGCTGCGTCGCACGTACTAACCTAATTAAGTCCAGGAGCGAGCATGCAAATTTCTTTCTCCACGGGACATGGCCTCGTCGTCGTCGTCGTCTGCGTCCGCTTAACCCCCGACAGCATATCTCTCTCTTTCTCTCTCTTTCGCTCGACGTTTCTTCAGCTTGCGTGCAGTGTGACACTCTTTTCATCCCGAGTATATGCCACGTTGTATATATATACCTGCGCCTTTCTTTTCTCTCGTCCGGGCTCTCTCTCTCTCTCTCTCTTTCCGCTGCACTGCACCGCTCGCTATCAATGACAGCGCCTCCAGCTACATGGTATAAATATACATTTATTATATAATGCCGACCTCGTGAGGCTGAATGGACCGACGAAGCTGCCGTTGCTGCTGCGCCAAGCTCGACGTATTTAATTTCCATAACGAATCTAGTTTTTCAGCCCCGTACGCATTCATCGAGCATTACAACTTGTAAATGCCACCGCCGTCGTACAAAAAACACGCCACCGTGCGTAATATATAGCAAACGTACACATCATTATATGCAAAGCTTATAATATTACACGTACAATTAAGCACTGCGAATTTGTTCATCCATTTTTCGTTTTAATGCGCGCAAATTAAAGTCTCGCAGCTATGGTGCAGTGAAAAGCACGAGACCGCCGATTTGTACATAACGTTCCAAGGCGGTCGGAACAATCGTCGTGCAATTTCGCGTAATTTTTTAAAAAGGTCTCGAGAGGCCAGCGCGCGCTCTTTAGTGCGACGGCAGCGGCGGTCTTAACACCGACTTTCCGGGCGCGCTTGTACATTATAGCTCGGGCAGCAGCAGTACAGAACAGCTTCTTATAAAACTCGATAAGAAAAAGAGTCAAGAGTTGAGGGCGAAGGTTAGAGGGAGAGAGAGAGAGAGAATAAAAGAGTCGGAGAAGTCGCTAAAGATGTAATTAACCGCGACGCGCGCGCGGGCCGTACAGCGGATCCGACAGAATTAGTGTGCGCGTGGTAGCGGATAAATTAACGCAATTATATACGTAGCGGCCGCGCAGAGAAAGAGAGTTTTTATGCCTCGTTGCGGCTTTTCACATTTTCATCTCCTTTCTTCCTCTCGTTTCTTTCCGGATTTTTGCCGAGTCGATGTTGTCGTCGACCATAACGCGCGGCGACGAGCGATCCTACTAAGTGGGCTCTCTCATCGTCTCCAAGTCAAATAAATCGCCGAGTCCATTCAACTTGTACAAATTCCACCTTGCCTTATGCTTGCTTGCTTTTTTTTCCTCTTCTTCTTTCTTTTATACCTCTGGTTTTCATTGGCTTTCCTCTATTAAGTTTTAATCGGCGACGCGACGACGACTTTTTCATTATTTCAATCCAATTCTTCCGTTTTTACGAAAGAGAACACGAGCAAAGGTATTATAGAAAAGCTTTAACGCATCTTGCCATCGTGACTATTAAAAGAATATGCTGTAGCTAAACCTTCTTGTTGTCTTGTAATATGCAAAACTGCTCCAACTTCCCTGCGTGATATCTTTTTCTTTGTGAAGAATGTATCTGTATTTTGTTAGATCACGCGAGGCATGTAAGAAACTCGGTGAACCGGTGCACGATATCTTTGGATCTCAACTTCTATTATTGAGACACGTACGAAGCGATCATATCGAGAATATTATTAGCTCTATATGTATTACAAATCTGACAAATGCAGATGGCTCCATTCATTGATACGGATCAATTATAGTACGTAATACATCATCCATACGAGTGGGCACAAAATACGATATAAATAAAATATTTTTAAGAGATGCTTTCTTTCGTATATTCGTCTGTGAATTTGTTGCTTTCGACGTTAGATCTTTTAAAACCTAGTTACTTCGAAACTACTAAGTATGAAATTGAAAATTATAATTATATTTTATATTGTGTATAATTATAATCAATATTATAATTAATATTGATTAATTATAATATTGTTGAAAGACACATTAAAAGACACATTCAATATTAATATTAATTATAATATATTGATTATAATTATAAAGGAAGAAAGTATTTTTCTTTTGCGCGAATGTGTCTTTTGTACATTACAGCCACCTAGTGGTAATTATTATGATCATAATATATCTTTCCTCGGATGTTGGACTGATAGTTAAGATCATTTGGTTTGTTTAAAAACGTATACTAAAAAAAAGTTAGAGATGGATAAAAAAAGAAATTCTTTGCATTTTTATCGGAAACATCATTTTTCATTAATTTCATCGTGAACTTTGATATGGGAAGTTGTGGTCATTTAAAGTAATATTGACACCCACAAGTACCCCTAGTTTACTCAGTTCTCATTTTAAACTGTATTTTTTTTAATTGACAAAATATGCCAACGAGTTTCACGAAGTAATTGATACAGCTCACACACCATCTGATGCAGTTTTGATCACAAAAAGAATCGTAGGGCAAAGTTCACGTGTATATTCACGTTCCGAGCGAGCTCCTCTCGAGGCCCCGGAATTCATCTCGAACGTATGACGCGTCGAAAGGAAAAAAAAGTATCGTGGGAGCCCGAGGAACGAGCAAGAGAAGCCCAGCAACGAGCTCTCGCTCCTCGAGCCCTCATGGTCCGCGCAAGACATTTGCATACTCGTTATTACACCTTATGTATTATACGTATATATACGCGTTTGAGAATCTTTGCGTGTCACTGCGTAGACCCCTATAAATATATGTGCGTGCGCGTGTATTATGAAATATGTGAATAGTGCCGCATACTAGTTTGGTCTTTGTGCCCGAGCATTACCCAAGACAAATAAGAAAGAGGAGAGAGACAGATACACGCGCTGCGTCTTTCTTTTTCATCTCGGGGCTCTCTCGTACATATACGTACGTAGTGTGTGCGAGCTCGCATAAAAAGCCCCACGTGACCTGCCTCCAAAGTGCAAGATCACGTACTCGGCAAGGGTGTCTCCTTGGTCGCTTCTGATGTCGTTTTATATCTCGCCCTTAAAACTGTCAGCTGGAAAACTCACGGTTCACGGTCGTGCAACGAATACGGAAAAACTTGATACGACGAACGACGATCGAACTTTGTGATCTACGATGATTATAACGTGGTCGAAGCAATTATTACTCGAGACGCAAGCAACCAGCCGTGGATAATTCTATCGCCCCGCGAAGGACATCCAGTTTACGGAGCAGCATTTGTACGCGCAGTCCAAATAGTATAGCTGCGCTAAATTTCCATACGCGCGCAGACTCCGCGTTTCCGCATCAGGGTTTACTAGATGGATATCCCTTCCTTCTCTGCCGTGCAGGGCGGTATTATTATTTTTTACTTTAAACGAAACCGGCCCCGAAACAACGAAATTAGAATGAGAAAAAAGAAACAAGTACCGGCACACATACGCACACACACGTTTATACGATATATAAATATAAGGATTTGCACGTGGTCGTTTTGTAGCCTATATAAAACGTGCTACTTGCACGTACGTGAGGGGATCGCTCAACTAGTACCGCGCAGAGGCTAGAACAAAGGGTGGCGGCGATAAAAACTACTGCTGCAACTACTAGCTGGATGCCTAAAGCAAAAATACTCTTATATGGGTCCGGGGGCCCACCCAGCAGCAGTAGCAGCAGCCAACGCCAAAGATTCTCTAACGAGTAGACGGTGAAATAGGCACGCACGTACGCGTATTACTTGCGTCGGTCCCAAGTGGGGGAGATCGCATATTTCACGTAAGCAGTCTTCGTTAAATTCGAAAGAGTTACCCGACGTCAGTCTCGATGCAGAACTCGACGAATTCGCGAATCGACTGCGCAGTCACCTGGGCTAATCGAGCGTTATCGCAGAATTTAGCCGTAAAAACGCGCGTCGATTTTCGTTGCACAGTGACGTTGGATTAGTTCATTTTATAGATATAGCGTGAAATTTTGACAGTGCAAAGGAATTTTATTCGATGTGATTTTAAAAATCGTGCCTTTATGCAATTATTTTGACTTTGACACTTGCAGATTGACACATAATAGTATTCGCCATCTAGTGGTGAAAGCTTAAAGTGGTATTATCGTACTTCAAGTGGTAGAAAATGGTTTTACATTATTTGAACAATTAAATTGTCATTTCTGGGTCATTCAAAATGCGTTTTGAATCGTAAAAAAACAAGCAAATCAATGTCAATACATTTTAAAACATTTCAAGTAGATATTTTTTGGTTACGAGGCTAATATTAATGTTGTTCATTTCTACCAAAAAAATAAAAATTTCACCATTCATGCAATACTATTAAATTTAAGATGAAAGAGTCGTCAAATCAATTTTTCTTTTTCCAGAGTCGGACTGACCTACGAGTTCTCGTAAAGTTTTTTGTTCTGTCAGCTAAATATAACGTCATCGAGACAAATCCTAATTAAACAACGATATTGGTCTCTGCCAGTTCGCACAACACATCAAGCAAACACAAATGTATGTCGCCCGATGGGATCGGATCTGTGGGTTTCTCATCGCGCGGCGGCGACCAGTTCATCCGATCGTTTATTCCAGCCTTTATATTGCCATAGTGTCACTGCTATAAACTCTTTGTTGGCTCGGAGGCTTCGTGTATTTCAGCTTTTTCACATTTTCCAGACTCAAGAGGGTCTCGGGGCACAATAAAGTTCCCACCTCGTGCGCACTATAGACTTTCTTGGCTTTCTCTCCTTTCCTCTTTTTTTTTTGCCGAGAGAGAGAGAGAGAGAGAGAGAGAGAGAGAGAGAGAGAGAGAGAAAGAAAGAAGCGAAGCGATACTCATCGAAGCTTGCCTCCATTATTTTCTCAAGGCAAACGAAGCCATGCAAAATCGTCTCACGTAGAAAATCATTCTGTCTCTCTCTCACTGTCTGCTGGCTTTTTTCATCGACTGCCACCTTCCGGGGTACGCGAGTTTGCCGGTTTCACACCTCTCTCTCTCTCGGCTCCTCTCGTTATTTTCTGTCTATACGCGCTGTGCACTCTGTCACTCTCTTCTTTTATTTTTTTTTCTATTCCCTCGTTCGTTCATTCGTTCGTTTTCCTTTATAGCGTTTGCCATCATGCAAGCTCATCTCGTTTTCTTTCAAGCTCGTGGATCTTTCGAGGTTTGCTCTCTGTGTATAATATGTGGGTGTGTGTGCGCGCACAGGATGCTTCATTTCCAGGCCGCCACGTCGCGTGCAGACGCGCGCAAACTGCGCCCAGACGACGACGAGCATTTGGGTCCTATTTTCGTGCAAAAGTATTATAAATCGCATGCACGCCCGTTTTTTCTCCTATATCTTTTCGGCTTGACTTATATACTTGGCCGGGGAGCTCTCTTTGCCTTAGCGAACGAGAGAGAGGAGAGAGAGGTAAAAGGTGATTCGAACTTTCAACGAATTTGCATGTCGTCGTCGTCGTGGCGTCGCTAACGATTTCCTCCATCTCGAGGGCTTGGTGCGCGTCTCCTCGCGCGAGCTTTCTACCTTTTAAAAAACCAGACCAAAGAATCTTGAAACCGCGCACAGGGGATGGCAAAAAAAAATACCACGAAATCGCATCATCGACGCCTTCGTTTAAATCGCGGGTTTCTAGACCTTATATACTCCTAGTTGGGATATTCCTTCTTGAGAATTTTTCATGTAAAATTTTTCTACGCTTTCAAAATATACGGCTCGTTAAATCTACGTGGGGAAACAGAGACCATCTACGAAATAAATTTACCAACTGTATATATCACTCAGAATTTCGGCTATTTCCGTATAATTGAATGCACAAAGAGCCGTTTCTTTTTGCCAATTTTTTTTTCGTTGAGCTAGAAAATAATTCAAAAGACGGCGTAGAAAACGAGATACGAGCTAGTCGAAGCGCGAGAGCTATACAACGGAGTCGAAAATAAGGTTGCTAGAGCAATCGTCAATGGCCATCGCGCTCGATCTCATCTTTCATGGCGGTTCTTTCAGCCGCGATGGGATGTGCGAGCGCGTTTATCTTCCCTACGCTGTATACATGGCTATAGCCTATTGATCCATAAGTGATGGTGTGTGGCCCCCGCAGGCCGCCATGACGGGGGTGGCGGCACACACAGCCAGCAGCAGCAGCACATAGTACGGTGTTCGCGTGTGCGCCGAGCACACGGAATATAAAAAAAAGAGGGCCGGCAGAAAAGAAAAAAAAGCCACCCTAATGCTCTATACGTGTGTGCGTGTGTGTATGCTCGGTATAGGTATATGTATAGAGAGAAGGGTGGGCTAAAGCTTGCGAGCTACTTTGTCGTCGTTGCCTACGCTGTTATATACGTGGGAGAGGAACTGCTGCTGCTGCTGCTGCTGTTCTCTCTCGAAAGCGAGCTCGAGGTTTGACGCGCACTCGCACGATTAGGTACGCGGGTGAAAGAGAGAGGAAGAGGTTGGGGTGGCGATGGATGCCTCGTGCACAAGAGAGAGTGAGACGAGTGCGAGGAAGCAAATCCTCCATGGAATGAAATAATAATATTAAGATGGATGGAGCCTCGACTACTGTTGCCGTTAGGAATACATATATACGTATATACAATATGAGATCCCGAAGAAAGGAACTTTCCACGTCGCGCGAGCGAGTGTGAGTTTAGCCGATGCTGCTACTCTCTCGTCGCCGATGCTGCTGCTGCTGCGGCACATTTGCGCCTACGAGGAGAAAATGGATTGGTTTGGCCTCTGGTTTCTGATGGCTTACCATTAGTGGCTTCTCTCGCTCACTTTCTCGAAGCGATCGCGACGGAGCTTCGTCGAGTGGAAAAACTTCCTTTGCTTATATTGAACTCGTTTCTGCACACTGCGCGGCCTGTATGCAAAACAGACGAGTGAAACGTTTATAATGTAAACGCGGTGCGACTTACAAACTGGATATTGGAAAAATTGAAGTTGTTTGGAAGAGCTACATTAATTCCTAATCAATTTTTGAAGTGAATGGAAATCTGTGATACATTGTATCGCATGAAATACGGATTGTACTTGCGATCGACAATGAAGCACAACATAATCGCTAGCTCTTCACGACAAGGAACCTTCTTTTTTTTTAATTTTGTCTTGATCCCAGCAAGATTAATTCTAAAGTCGTACTCTCTCGTACACTCCAATTTTCCGTTCATTTTCGAAGATATAGGCACTCACATACTCTGCTACGTAATATTATAATCCCGCGCCGCATGCCACGCGGATCGGCGGCGGCGCGCGTCAGTCGCAGGTCGCCCGCGCCGCGTGGTAGATTCAACTTTTCATTGCAAGCTCTAGCCTGAGCTCTCTCACTTGTTATCATCATTTTTCTTCCAACATTCGGGTTCTTTCCTTTGGCAGCTTTTTCTCTCTCTCTCTCTCTCCGTGTGCGCGCGCGTGGTGGTGCTCTTAATAAAATCCCCTTCGTGTGCTCTTGCTCGCTCGCTTGCCACGCGCGCACGGAACAACGAGCACACAGAGAGCATTATTTAATATCACCGTTTTTTATCTTTGTGCGCAATGAAGTATTACTTTGTTATTAATTCTTTGACCCGCCGTCGTATAGCTCCTTTCTTTCTCTCTCTCTCTCTCTCTCAGTCGCTTGCGCGAGAGCCCGAGTTCAATATCATCGCATATATAAAAGGCATAATAAAACACACGGCATATAAAAGCTACAAGTTAATACACGCAAGGATGAAGCGGCGAATAGAAAAAATTTTTTTATTGCGACATCGTCCCTCTCTCCTTCTCTCTGTTCCTCGTTGTGCATAGTTGGCAAGTCGTGCTTGTTATAAATACAAGTATTTTATCTCGGAGAAGCCGCCTCCTTCACAAAGAGAGACTCCTTGTTATTATTTTGCAGAAATACTTATCATAAGATATCCTCCGCGACGTCGTCGAACATAACTAGGATCTTAGACGCGCCTTGCGTAATGACGGCGACTTCGTGCTCCAAACATCGAACAAAATACGATACCACATTGCATATATTTTATTACCGATATTTTCTATAACAATGTCGTTATAATAAGACAAAGTTGAGAATCGATACTCGCGAGGCAACGAGTAATCTGGGAAACACCCCAAAGGGATATAACATTACGGTTTTTTGGGATTTCAAATTTTGCTACGATACGCGTTCATCGAAACTTCACCAGGTACTCGCGGGGGAGGTAAATTTCGAGCTCGAGCCGCGCGCATATCTCATTATATTTGGAAATCGCGGCGCTGCGCGAGCGAAGGGGGGGTAGTAACAAAAATAAACGAGAACCAAGTGTATCTATATCTGCCGCACGTACACACGCGTGACATACGGGTGGAAAAGAAAAAGGAAGAAGACGAAGAAGAAGAGAAGTAGTATGCGAATTGCGAGCGATAGAGGCTCGCGCGCGCGCACGTAAGCGCGAGGGAGGACGAGAATGCCCGTGTGTCTCTGTATGTGTGTCCGTATACATATACATGTGCTGTATACGGGGGGAGAGGGACTAGGAAGCACATCAGCACGAGCGGCGGTAACAGAGAGAACGAGATTTGGAATAAAAACTCGGGGAACGCATGCGCCCGTGGCGTTATCTTTATACTTCCACTTTGCCGTAGAGAGAGAGAGAGAGAAAGAGAGTTTCAATACGTCTATATACGTCTACTACTACGGTGAAGGAGCTCTACACGATGGAGGACTGTGTGCTGCTGCTGCCGCTGCCGCTGCTGTGGGTGCATGCAGGAGGATGGTGGAAAGAGAGCGAGAGAGAGAGAGAGAGAGAGAGAGAGAGCACACGCAGGACTGTATGGTTACAAGGGCCGCGATAGCGAAAGAGCCTTAGGGGGTGGCGCAAGTCGCTCAACCGAAGGGGAGTTGCCAAGGGCAACGCTAACGAGCTCCATGAGCGACGTCGCAGCGGATACATATATACCTATACGCTGCGCGGCAGAGGCACTATATATAAGTGTATGTGTGTGTGTGTGTGTGTCTACTTGCTGCTGTACACGCATGACCCGTGATAATAATAAATATGAACCTATATGTGCGCGAGTAATTGTCTATGTATACACCTCGAGTTGGCGATTGAGTACACGAGCTGCAGCAGCCCAGTAAATCTCCTCGCGATTGCTTTAACTCTCAACAAAACTTGTTTATCCTGTAATCTCCGTTTGTACAATCGCGAATGTTCTAGTAACGTTTATTCAACAAATCTCATTGTGCATCTTTTTGGACGCGGCTCGAGTTGTTGGATACGCTCTATATTCTACTTTTTTTCAAATGTGTCTCTTACAGGATTATTGCACCAATAAAATGCAACGAAAAATATTGGATACTATATACCTGCGTTAATCTAGATCAACGTTATCGCTCAAGTCTGTGCTGTTGAAAAAGAACCTTAGATTTGATCGAAAAATAAAGTAAAATTAAAAATTATGAAGTAAGCGTTACTGAATCAAGGTAATTTCACACGAAATCTTCGTTAAATATTAATGTATCAGGGCAATGCAATAGTATACATTTTTTACAGCAAAAATAAGCGTAAATTATTTAGTTCTGTAAATTCAAACATTTTCATAGAAAATTTAAGTTTCAACGCTGATTTAATTTGCATCAAATGTTCTAAAAAATTCATAAAAATTGAATCATCATTAAAGTTAGGCTCCACCGATAGATGTCGAGTACCTTTACCTACAAATCTGCAAGTGGTAGTGTCAAAATAATTTTATAAGTAAAGCATGTCTGTTTCTAATTTCGAAGAAGTTGCTACGATCACATTAACATGTCAAGCTTAGTTAGACGGCACAAAAAATACTCAACGTTGGCAACGTGCTCGCTCTTTCAGCACCTCGAAACGGCCGCGACGTGAGACACGCTACTGTAGTACAAGTAGCAGTAGTACAATATCGAAGTACGGGTGTAAAAACTGAGAGGGCTAAACGACGCGGCGATGTACACTATATTACACCTCCCACTGTGCGCGGGCAATTACGTAATCGAGTGATTAGTCCCGCGGACTCTGTTTAACAAGCAGCGGTGGTATACGGTGCTAAGTACCGGGAATTTAACTCCCGCAGCTATGCTGCAAAAGATACGCTCCGACAATAAAATCTTACGCCGTAGCAGATAAGAGTTGCTAACGCGCAACGCTCATTTAACCGTGGATGAGCTTAATCTGGCACGTTTCAACGTTTCGCGCGTATTAACATCTGTTTTCATTTATTTTGCGTTAGTACGCCGATATATACTTCACTCGGGTTTCTCTCTCTCTGCAAGCATTATAGATATAGTACACGAGCTCTAGCAATCGTACAACTGCAGGATTACGGAGATTCGTTAATCACCGCCATCGACAATTTCCGTTATACGTCGGTGAAAAAAAAAAAAAACAACGAGTAATTGATCTCGATATTTCTCGTACTTTTCAGATATAAAAAAGCCAGTAGAGAATATCGAGTCAAGTCGATTCGGCTCAGTCAGCGCTTATTATTATATACATTCGCTATCTCGTACGACTTGTTTTTTTTTTATATTTTGTAAGCTCAATGATGCACGCAAATCTGCGGTATGCATGTATCGCGGGGGCGGTGTATAATAAGCGAAAAACCTCGACGCGCTCCTCACGCATCATATGTATAATATAATAAACGCGTGCGAGGCGTAAGCACCGAGGCAGCAGCAGCAGAAGCAGGATAAGAGGAAAGAGAGAGAGCGAGAGAGATTGCGCACGCTGCAGCAGCAGCAGCAGCAACGTACACCCTGCAGAGAAAGAGAGTGGCCCTTTATATAAAAGTGAAATATCATGCGAATTTTTCGAGTGCTAGACAAATGAGTGAGAGTGCGACACGGCCTCGAGAGATGAGCAAGTTAACGAAAAAAAAAGGAAAGGAAAGAAAAGAAGAGAGAAGTGCGCGCGCGAGCGCATCGACAAATTGGAGGGTTCTCTCTCGCTGTTGGCTGATGCTGCGCTGCACTAGACACTCTCTGCGCTCATGCCTCGGCAAACGCTCGTCTAGACTCTGCTACTGCAGCATGTAAGGTATACATACACGCATACGGTATAAATATACCCTCGAGGGTTGCAGGATCGCAACCCTCGCAAGGAGAGGGCGCGCGCGCGCTTGAATCTTGTCAATTGCAGTGGCGGTGGCTTCGTGAGAAACTGCCGACGCATATAGCACGATTCGTGTAATGTACACGCGTGTGGTGAGACCAATTAGTGTATATGTATATAAACACTTGTTAACGATAACTCGACGATCGACCGATGTGCGCACTGCGCGTGTATTTAATACAACCGACTGTTAACCATCGAGTAAGAGTGTTTTTTTTTTATTTATGAGTAAATCTGCCCCTGGCTGAAATGCTCGACATCAATAATGCAGGCCTAACGATCAAAAATCGACCATTAAAAATGTTTTAAAATACATGACCATTAATAGGCTTCTTTTTGGCGAGTTTGCTATTACACCGCTAGGTGGCGAGTATCTTTATTCTTAAATCTACAAGAGGCAAAGTCAAATAATCATATAAGTCAAATTAAAAAAAAAGATTGTTTTATAGGCTTTGTTGATTTCTTTCTTTTCTTTTGCACAAGAATATTCAGTTTGTTGAACATGCCGATTCGTCGGTCTATTTCTTCCGGAGATTCACTCATTTTCAATAGTGCTTTTCTCAACTCCTTCGTCTTTTCAATATCTTTGGTGTTGTGCGGGTTAACGCTTATTGTCGACGTTAATTCAGTATTCGAGCTGCAAATTTGCGTATCTATAACGTTCATTCTGCCAGGCCCATAACCGAAGTTAGTTTCAGTCTCAATAATACGAAATAAAAGATTTAATTTGATAATTCAGTTACGACCAATCACATATTGCATGCAAGTCTGCCTAACGGAGATTTGTTAACTCCATCAATTGACCAGTGACCTCATTCGGTCTCAATTGTAAACTTTTGTCTCGCTCACTACGAAGATTAAAAAGTAATTTAAACTGCAGCGAAGTATCACGCAGATAATTTATGCGAGTACTTTTTGAAGATTTCGATGCTCGACATCGGAGTCGGAGTTTGAACTCGATATATATAAATATTCCCTCGTGAATACAAGGAAGAACCTGCAGAGCCCAATCAGCAGCTCTCGCGCTGATCTTTGCCCAGGGTACACACGCGCAAACACGCTCACGCACACACACACGCAGGCGTATTACGCGTGTATTAACAGGGAAACAAATTACACGCAAGCCGTGCGAGCTCCGAGCCTTGTACGCGACTACAAGAACGCATTAAGAGATGAAAAATTGGAAAATGTAATTTTACGAAAGTGCTTGCGGAGATTATTGATCAGATCGGATATGTATATACGTATATGGAAAGAGAGAGGAGCGCAAGTAAGAAAGAGAGCAAAAAAAATGAGAGAGAGAGAGAAAGAGAAAAAAAAATTTCATGTGCTGCGAGCTTCGAATAAGAGAGAGAGAGAAGCCTAGTAATCATCCCCCGATGTCGCGTGTATATAGGAAAAAGCAGCAGCGGCAGCAGACGCGCACACATATTCCGCCCCCTTTGCCCGTAGCGCAAAGCGCGGGTGAGGCACTTTTATTCGACGCAGCAGTAGCAGTCGCCTTGGCTTCGGCATATAACTCGGCGGCTTACCCCTCCGCCTCCACCTACCGCACCTACCGCCCCCTTTCACGTGCTTTACGTATATATATTTTTTTATATACGTGTGTGTGTGTGTAGGCACAATCGAAGTGCGTGTCACAGTACCAGCAGCAGCAGCAGCAGCAGCAGCGGTGGTATACGCGTATAGCAGCCATTTTTTTCTCCAACTCTGTTTTCTCTTTGGCTCTCGATTACGCGCGACCGCTTGAATACTTATATACGTACATGAAACGAATGTTTTTCTGCACTGCATTGCAGTATGTGAGTATAAAAAAAAGTGCGCCACGTGCGCTTTTGCCGCATCGACTCTATATATCTGTGCACTGTAGGTTCCCGCGTCTCGGGAGGCGTGCGCGGGAGCAGGTTTTTCATTTGTTGTAACAAGAGAGAGAGAGAGAGAGAAAAACGACGCCATGAATTGCGACGACTGACGGATTATAAAGATCTTTATGCGTATGCGGGCAAAGAGTAACGAGTAACGATGGAATGGGTAAGGACGTGCATAAGCGGCTCGTTTGAATCATTTTGATTGCACGTACCGTGGTACAGTACTATTTGCCGATTTCATTTGACACCATAAATCAAATATCCTCGGATTTTAATAAACAAAATCTTTGATGCTTCGTTTATCGATCGCGTGCGCCACGACGTAGATAATCATCGTCATATTTTCTCGAGTTCAACGAAAATACGCATAAGCAGCGCAAGAAAAAGAGGAGTCGATGCGCGAAGGATCGACGTGATTTGCGCGAGCGACGAGCGAATCGAAACGACGATGAAAAGCGAATGTTGTATATACAAGAAAAGCGCGACATGGACAAAATGTCTTGGGAAGTTAGTTAGATAAAGAAGCCGAAATAAGTACGAAGGGAAGAAAAGGAGCTCGTTAGGAGGTCTCTCACGGCCGCTGCCTTGACTTTTTCTTACCTTATGTATATACCCAAGCGTACTTGACAACTCTATGCTCGAAAAATGACTTTTGGCCCTTACGGTTTTTTCCCCCTTACTTGCTCTTATCTCGTAACGTTTCATATACTTGAGTTTGGGATGTGTGTACATTTTTTTCGTGCTTAAACTTGTGTTGAACAACGTCTGGACGCATGTTTACAGCGTCAACTTATTCATCTTTATATTTGCTTTTCGATTCTATACCATCATAGTATTAAAATATATCTCTCATTCGAGGTAAGTTATCACAGCGTGCACGTGAAAAAGAGTCGCTAATCGAACAATGATAATCTACAGTCTCGTACGTGATGGTTAAAAACGAATAATTTTACATGCTGCAAGTAGACTAATGTCGTTTTTATTGCGATTGAACAGTTCGCAAGGACGAAGACGTATAGAAGTAACAAGAAAACGAGAGGGTTTTTATCAAGCCAAGGAGGTAATTCGTGACTATGATTGAGAGGCTTTTCTTGCTCGTTTAATTTCTTTAATTGTCCGGCTATTACTCAGCGACCGAGGGAACCAATTTAATCGCCGTACTTATCTTTTTGCGCTTAATAGTATCAATTATGGAGTTAATTTACCCTTCAGCGTAAAACTCGAATGGTAAGTAGAGGCATTAAATCAAAAAGCTCGGAAAATTCTCAACGATCGCGAAATCGGAAATGAATAATATATTGGAATGAAGAGAGAGAAAAAGGCATCGATTAATCGTTTTCAGTGTAAGCAAAAAAAAAAAAATTCTGATGAATCGTGGATCATGCAAAAAATATTACACAAAGCACTATGGTTGGCTTCGCTATATTTTTATATTGATAGTAAAAGTATAATAGATCTGAAATATTTTCCGTCGAAGGCGCAAAATAATAATTTTTATCGATGATGCAAAAAATTGAAATGTATCAAAATGAAAATCATGAAAATATTTTTTTCTCTGGCAATTGCTTTTCTGTATGAAATCGATAGACAAGAAGATATGCCAGATGAATATAAAAAGACAATACCACAGATGAGCTTTTTATCGAAAATTTTTCTGACTTATAATTTTTCAAAATTTGCGAAAATCGATGATGAAACGATAAAATGTGAAATTTAGAGTGCTATTTGACGATAGTATTTGTTATAATTATTCACTGCAACTTTAATGTGCAATCCACTTCGTTGCTACCAGGATGATTACAACACTAAAAATGATGAGCTGCTTTTTAAATAACTGTGAGCATACTCTGTTCTGAAGTAGCTAAAATATTGAAACTCATACCAAATTTATAACAAAAACACGTCATGGACAAAGAGCTGCCAATCAAGGACTCTGTGACGTAATATCAGCAAAATTGTCTGCGTTAAGCATGAATAGGCGAGAAAACAGCGAGTAAAATCAGCGGCGCGTCGCGCGTTCACGTGCGACTCAATGACAAAAATCTGCGAAGACAGCAACAGCAGCATCAGCATCAGCAGGTTTCTCTCTCACGGTGGCGAGAGATTTTGAGTTTGTATTTTATCAAAGGAAGCGTTGGTGCGCGAGGCGGAGCCAGATGACAAAGTCTTCATTGCCGATGAAGACGAGAGACAGAGAGAAAGAGAGAATGGAGAAAAAGAATCGGGCGCGTTATGAAGAAGAAGGAGCGAGACATCGAAGATGGCTTTGGTGGTATCAGGCTCTCGCTTTCGATGCCAAGCCAACCGTAAACAAAGCGCAATCTTCCGGAATCTCAAAGATGGTCACCTGTAGGCCAGATATCTTTTTGAAGATTCTTTTTCACGTGCACCATTGTGATTAGCCTTCTGGAAGAACGATCTAAGACTAGAACGGGCTTGAAGATTAACGTAACTTTGGTTGATTTGCACGATGACAAAGCTATTTTATTCTTATTTTTTATTAGAGTATTTTTGTAAAAATTGTAAAAAAGAATGGGCATACGACAATATGCTGTAAACTTATTTTCTGCGTTAAAAATATTTACAGATTTATGTATAATGGTACTCGCCATCTAACGGTCGATGCTGGCTTTAATCATGATTGAATTTTCATGAATTTCTGGCAGTTTTACGTTTTTATTTGATTGATGGCAAACTATAGATTTCAAATGTCTTCTTTTTTCGAATTGAATCCTCTTAGGGCCAACTTCGTGTAAGTACATGCAATTTTCAAACTTCATCTCCATGGTGTACCATGTGCGCGTACTTAAAGCGCTTTAGATTTCTAGTTAGAGGAAAAAGAATTCAGCCCACGAAAATAGCCGGTTGCCCTTACACAACGCGTTATCGTACCCACATTTAGTCTTGACCAAGCACCCGACGAATAATGCCGCGCAATTAGTCGATCTACGTGCCTGCGTGCATAAATACGCGAGGCGCAGCGCGATTGGCCGGTCCCGCGCGAGCAAGACCGGGTGTTGATAGCGAAGTAGTCCCGCCTGCGGGGCGACATGTGCGCATACGTATACGTACGTAGCTGGTAGCAGGTGATAGCGATTATTATCTCGAGCGTGAGTGCACCCACGAGCTTCGAGGCTGCTACTGCTGCTACTACTGCCCTCCGGCCATGTGCATGTAGTTATACGTCAATGCACTTCTAACCTTTTTTGTTTGTATTTAATTTTTGTTTTTTTTTTTGCTTTCAACGTCGCAACGATTATTTTGTCGATATGTAGTTCGAGCTACGTCGTTATTTTTCATTTTAGATCGGACGATTATAATTTGTTCAGGAAGCGCGTTTACCGAATTGATTTGTTAATTTGCTTCCTTTTTAAAAGTTTAGGGCTTAAAAAAAGTTACAATCCACCCGAGCGCTCGGAGAGAGTGCCCATAAAAAAGAATTGGTAACAAACCGCGATCTCATTATGTTACCTAATTTAATGTTCTTTTCATAGCCATCTTAAAAGCACACACTACGCTTTGGGTTCGTATAATATCTAGTCACATGCTCTTTAGTATTCATAAAACCTTTACTTCTGAAAAAACCGTCGGAAAGGATTACTGTTATCTTTTCATTTCAACATTTTCCGCTGAAATTATTATTCGGTTTATTGAGTAATTAAAGTTCACTAACGTCAATTATTCACGCAGCGTTTGATAATAAATTTCGAGTCGTTTGCGAAGATAAATTTAAATTTACGTAAATTTTTTTCGAAAATAGAAACCGAAGGTCGACCAAACATTTCCACCCTCGGCACTTTCTTGATCGAAAATATATTGCGATTTATAGATTCAGACTTCGTTCTATGATTTTTTTTCTCTCTCTCTGCGCATCCCTAACAGTATTTCCGCAGTGCCTTAACGATTATATTTACATAAAAGGTACCGCCTTCGGTGTGCAATCCCACTGGTGGGCTTCTGCTCCTTCTCTCTGCTCGCACGTGGGAAGAGAGAGAGAGTCAGTCGGAATGTTTTAAATCAAATTCCTTATCGGACAAACGCAAAGACTCGGAGCTGCAAAGTGTATGGAGCCTGAAGTTGCGTGTGCACAACTCCGAACCTTCAAATATTAAACGAGAGATATAACAAGATTGTAGCCAAGTCGCACCCTCTATTTTTTTCTTTCTTTTGCTTGAAAAAAAAATTATAATGAGTAAATTCTTCGTTCGAGATGAAACGAACTTAGGATATGTGACGAATATGGAAAAATTTGACTATGAGCATAGAGAAAAATCTAAAAATTAGATACGTTTACGTTAATTTTAGTAGCTAAAATTTTTTCTATGAATTTCTATACATTTTTGTAAAAAGAGAAAAACAGGAGGATAAAAAATATGAATGTGTGTTGCGTAATGAATTATATTCTAATTCTGGGGCACAAAATTTAGCTGAAGAATACGAACCTAAGTCTAGTCTAGAAAGTAGTCTTCGTGGAATCGTATTGATATTACACATAGGATGATGACTTATACAAATATTTTTACTTTGTCACTTGCAGATTCACAGATAATGGTATTTGCCATCTTTTGGTGCAGACTTGAAGTATTATAATTGCGTTGAGAACTAATCTAAATTTTTTGAAACAGTTAAATTGTCATTTTCAGATCTTTTAAAATGTGCTTTATACTTCTAACATAATTTTAACGGCAGAAATTCATCAAAAACCAGCCAATTCATGGTAGTGCATTTTAAAACATTTTAAATTTTCACTTTGCGGTCATTAGGCCATTATATTAATAAGACAGAATTTTTATCAGTTCGTAATGAATATCCTTTTTTTCAAGCACTCCATCCATTATTTATTTCCAAAATTTTTATATTTATTTAATCAAAGCATGTCAAAACTATAATCGTGAAGATGACTTGCACAGCCCTTGGACAAAAAGTGTCTTTCATAATGATCGGTTTGATCCATCTAATAAAAAGACGGTGCCATTATGTATATGCAAGCGAGGCAGTCTTGTTTCTTTCCTTCTCTCTCTCTTTCTTTCGTATTTTTTTGCTCTCTCATCTTTTCATTATTGACATTCTCCCACACTGTGCGGTGTAATAGCCAAAAGCAACTCCTCCTTTCTGGTAATAATCTGCAGGTAGATCAAGATCTAAATCATACTCCTCTCTCGCTCTGCCCGCCTTCTTCTCGTTTTTTTATTCCTCATTCGGGGCTTCGTAATAGCGCTCTAGATAATGATGCTGGTTGTTGTTGTACACGGGCCCGGGTACATAATGTCCTCTGCTTCTCATTGCTTTTTTTATTTGAAAAAAAGCCAGTAGTCAATCTAGCATCATTACCTCGGCTATGAGATACGATCGCTATTTTGCCGAAGCTTTATGAACTCGCGTATAATATATATTCGCGATATGGATATAAAATAAAATTATTGCGCGTTATAATCACGACGAATGTAAAAAAAGTATTTTTTAAAAATGTTGAATCTATTTACTCGATGAACAGATTCAATCTCAGAATTGCTTTGATGCATTGAAAGGGAAATATTCTGTATGCTATATTTACCGTGCAATTATTTATCATAGGTAAATCCAAGTGATGTTTGATCTCATACAACTTGACATAAAACTCGGGAATTTAATGATTGAAATGTTCACGTGGGTGCAAAATATGCATTGCGAAGTATATGGATACAACATCGTTCGAAGCACAGGCAACACTAACCAACCAATTTACAACTGATTATATCTCTCAATTGCTGTGAAGAGTTTGTTCCAATTAGCTGTTTATAGCGACCATCAGGCACCTCTCCGAGAGGGCCCAGGTTTGCATTATAACACGCATATTATACAAACGCCACTGGAGATGAGAGTTATTTAGGCAGCGGTGTAAGAAGTACTGCCTAGTTTCAAGGGTTAACCCTCGCTATTCCTAGCGCGCGCGCTCAGCTATGTGCTGCGCTGTATGTAAATGAAGAGTTGTGTCACAACCCTATATATCGGCCGAGCCCGCAGAAACATTATACACGAAGCGCAAATTCATTTCGGCGCATCCGGTTGCGCTAAATCAGGCGTTCAGACACGATCGTGTAGCGGTAACGCCGTGCGCCGTGTTAAAAGCCCGAGCGCCGCAAGTATAAACGGCTTGGCTCGATTTGACTTTAACGACTTTCAATTAAGCGTTAACTCGCCGGCATCCTGCTGTTCGTTTCCGACGACTTTTGCGCCACCGCTGACGCCACTACCAACGACGACGACGACGACGACATTTACATATTGAGTGGACGCGGAGAAACTTCATTCGTTGCAAGTTTTGATGAGCATTTTTTTTCGCGTGCGCTTCGTGCTGGCATACGTATTGTTTTCGAATCCAATAAGGATCGTCGCGTATACGTGACATTTGAATAACCATTCTTTCGTTCAAATTTGCGGCCGCAAGTTTTATGTAATTTGTTAATTTCTCGTTAGCACCACACCGCGTCCTACACAAACTTCGGTCTCGGCGAGAAACTTTTGGCCTCTTTCTCGCGTGGCACCCGGGAAATTGTATCACACGTACCCGAAGTTCGCTAGAAGCCAGCGATGGTATACACGAAAGCACGAAAGCGCTGCTATATGCTGCACACGGAGCTACGCTCCGAATCACTAGTCTTCATACATAAAGTTTCTAGGGTGTACAGGGGTCGCTTCGTTTCGCTGCGAGCCTGAGCTGGAGCGAAAAAAAAGTTGTTACCCCTGAAAAAGAATCCTGCCGCATCGACGGTATACGCGGATGATTTGTAGTGTAATCTTGCGGGCAGCCCCCCTGCCTTATCGACGAGTTCTCGGTCCGGGGGTAACAGGGGAATCGTTCTGCTCGCCGCCGCTAGGTTGTTCTGATCATTCCGCAAATTAATATAAGGTAGTTATGCCAATAAAAACTGAATATAAGGCAGTGGGCGACTTAAGATTTTTAGAAACAATTTGGAATCAAATATTACCAGGCACCTCTAATTAAATTCCCAATTCGATTCAATGTAATGTATTTTCAGAATAACCAGCTTATTATACATAACCATACATAAATTAGATCAAACAGGTAAAATCATCCGATGTTAAATGCACTAATGAATACGAAAAGGACGTGCCTACGGAAAAACGTCCTTGTATCATACATACGGTTACGGGTTAGCCGCACGTTTCGCGTCGTCGTACGAGTATTTATTCGCATAAACATAATGGCGCGTACTACCGCGGGATTATAATCCCCGTCGCTTAGGATATATGACCTTGCATAGATGGGATATTTATATAATAAGCAGATCGATCGCGTTCGCGGTTAATAATACTCGAGACACAATGGGATCCATAATAATCGGCCGACCGTTTTCCGCGTGTACGCTCATCTTTTTTCCCGCAAGTCTTGCATCGTCTCCATCGTCTCCCTCAGTTCTCGATTTGCTAATGCCGCTACTGCTGCTACTGCACCCTTTCGAAGCGCAACACTTTTTCGCCGTGCGCTCAACCGTGCGTTATGTTTATATGCGGAAAATATATATGAGAGAGAGCCGCGCCACGTTCTGAAGAGAGAGAGAGAGAGAGAGAGAGAGGATAACCTGACACGAGCTGCTGCTGTTTGCCCGGAGATAGCCGAGAAAGGGGAAGATCATGCCCTGTATAAAATACATGCGTGTATTTCTCGACTACGGTATATATACATCATGAACTTGTGGCCCAGCAGCGCATCTATCGCATCGAATCGAATTCCGATTTGTTTAACAGCACATACTCATTAAGTCATGCATGACACACACACGACGATGCATTATATACATTATACATACATGTATGCACGCATCATCCCGCTGTTATGATGTGTACGTTATATATATCGGGCGCGTTTGCACAGCCAAATTGCCACGCACGATATCGCCTACATTATGTATATTCGCGTATTATCCGCAATCAAACGTTTCACCGCACGCCCACTGTGTGTAATTTACGCTCTTATGAACAAATGACTCGCCTAATGCACGAACGGCGATTATTATCATTCGATTTTGCCCGTGAAAATATTGAATTTCTATCCGGTACTGATGTGTATAATCGAGAGAGTGAGAGAGAGGAATCAGAGCCGAGGATGTTTCGCTATATTTGTAAACGATCATGCGTGTATTTACGTAAGCATTTTGAATATGAAACAAATTATTTTTCCGCCAGTCGGTGTGAAGATACGTTAACTATAAAATTATGAACGTTGTATTCAGCCCAAATCGCACGAACGAGTTATCCAAGCAAATGATTCATAAACCGCCCGCGAATCGTACTATATGTACGGCTCGGAAAATAATGGCAATCGCGTCGCAAGTGCCGGCCGCTGCACTCGATTGCCCGGCGCGCGCGAGATGAGTCTGCGCGCTCAGCAGCTGGCCTGCAGTGCTGCATCTCCCTCCATTGTTATATTTTCGCTTTTTTTCGGGATTAAAACTTTATAACGGCGACCGGAATCGTGTGCAGCAGCAGCAGCAACAGCAGCGGGGCTTAAAGCCGCACGTATTTTTTCTACTAAATCAATATGAGGTTTTCGGCCCACAGCTCGCGCTCGAGTTCATTCCGCTTTTTCCGTGCTTATATGCTCCGAATAAAAAATATTGCATTCGTCGGTGTGGGTGTGCGTCGAGAATGAAAGCTCTTAATATGGAGGATAGAGCAGAGAGAGAGAGAGAAAAATTGCACCGGAGAGCTGTAAACTGCATCGGATAACAAGGTCACGAGATCTGTGCGGCGAGTGCGCAGTTATATTATATATACGGCGCTATCTACACAAGTTGCTGCGCACACGCACATACATCGCTATATTTTCCACCCGTTGCGAGGATATATAGCACATAATATCGAACGGAACGAAGCGTCTCTCTCTCTCGCTGTTTCACTCCGCGCGCGCAGATATCGAGTTTGTCGATTGGTCACTAGTGTTGGCCAGCCGACAATTGGTCGAAACTCGATGGGGGGTGCTGCTGCAACAGCAGAGGTGTACTGCCGCATTTCTGCCGCGGGTCTGTGTCGAGCACTGCACAGTACACATACACGTGCCGCTGAAACACATCCCAATTTTCGACGTTATTCATCTATCTTTCTGTCTATCGCTCTCTTTCTCTCCCTCTCTCTCTCTCTCTCTCTCTCTCTCTTGCTCACTATACGCGCGCGCACCCCGTGTGCACACGCATGGCGAATATTCCGGGACGAGTAATGGGAAATTGGAGGTTGGAGGGAGTGAGCGCGATGTATATTTCGCGAAAATGCGTGTCTGCCCGAGAAAGAGTGAGAAAGAGAGAGAGAAAGAGAGAGCAGAGGAGAGCAGAGCCTATCAAATGGCCTATCAAACGGTGTGGTCATGCTTGAAATTTGGCAAAACTGATGGGATATCGTGATTTCGCTATATGCACGCGCGGTGCACTGAAACGAGTTACCCAGCAGCAGACACTCGCACACGCATACACACGTGCGCATGAGTGCACGCGGGGCTCGCTTTTTTGCCCGGAATGCGAATTTACTGCGAATAATTTGAGAGAGAGAGAGAGAGACTGACTGGGGGCGATAGAAGATAGGTAGGTAGATTGGGAGAGTGAGAGAGACAAAATCTAGCCCTCGGGAGTGTTCATTAAATTATTGCCCGCGTACGATATGCAACTGTTCGGATATAAGAGTTTATTATAGCTTTTCATGCCCATGCGCGGGGCGATGCATTTTTGCCCCCGTTTCTCGATATTATAACTTCGTCTTCTCCTTTTTCGTTTCTTACCTGCTGCGATGTGCATCGCACGTGTTTTATAGATGCCTGCGCCTACATAATACTCATCGTTATAATATGTAAAATAAAATGTATAATTTTTCAATGCCTCGAGCCAACGCGCGCTCAATTCAGGTAGCCGCATGAATTATTGCTCGATCAAGCGCAAACTCTGTTATTTTCAGGCATGCAAATGTACACGACGTAGAGCTTAATTATTTTGCGCAATTTCATTTCAATAATCTAGCCCACTTATTGCAAAATAACATTTAACAATTTTGTTCATCCGTAACTGTGTATTTTTCTTTCAATTTTTTTTATTTTTTTTATTTTTTACAAAATTACCCTGTATCCATAAAAGGCCGTCTAACTGAATAAAAGAAATACGAGCACACTTTATCGAAACCAATGGCAAATGTACGCTCTAAACTGCGCTGGTTACAGTGTTATGCGTCATTTTAGTACAACATAAATATTAGTTCAATTCTGGAAAAAACCATATCCAATTTTATTAGAGGGTAGAGGGTGAGTGAGAGATATCTGCCCCGCGTAAACGGGGCACTTGCGCGCGCCCGCTGCACTTATATATTATTCGCAGCTAACATCGATACATAAATTCAAATTGTAGCGGGCTTCTGCTGCTATGCTATCCGGACGAGAGAAAAAAGTCGCAGCTCGCGCGCGCGTATAACATCCTTTTTCCCAATATTAATTTGCCTGAGTATACGAGCGAGAGCTGCGAAAATGGGCAATGGCATATACGTATCCGCGCGATGGGTGCCGAACATAAAAAAAAGCGCAAAAAAAAAGAAAGAAAAAAGGCACAAAAAAAGGAGTCGAACGAGCTTTCCCTTATACACATAAAGTTCGTGACATCCATAAGAAGAAATCCTATTCCGTAAAATTGGCAAGCAACGCACTCGCCCATGGTTACGCGATAATGCAAAAAATCTACGTCGTCTCCTCAGTCATTCTTTCATATCCAACGAGCAGAGAGAGGCCTGCTGCTTTACCAGAATGGATCTCTCTCTCTCTCTTTCTCTCTCGTTCTCTCGCCTTCCGAGAAAGTAAGAAGTAGCAGCGACAGCAGTGACGGCGGCAGCAGCAGCAGCAGCTATCGCGCCTGCTTCATCCTAGAAGAAATAAATCTTCGGCCCCAGACTCTACATCACGGCAGCTTGGCAAGTAATTTGGGCCTCGGTGATAACTCATACGTGCATCGATAGTCGATGCCTGCACGCCTTGCCACGCGAGAGCGAAGTTAAGCAAACGCCTTTTTCTTCTCTCTCTCTCTCTCTCTCTCTCTCTCTCTCTTTCATGTTGCTGCTGCTACTGGTGCTGCTGGGCGAGTGACATTCGCTTGCTCGATATATTATCTCTTATATACACATGTATACCTGCACAATGTTGCTGCTACTGAGTGCGAAGGGCGTAAAGTATTATAATAATAATAAAATATGAAGCTATAGTGTGTGTACGTATTAGAGCAAAAGAGGAAAATAGCGAAACATATTTTAAGCGATAGGCCATGCATTAATGCGAAACGACTGCTTGAGTGCGAATTTATGATTATTAAATGCCATGTTTATGGCAAGTGTGCTGGCATCGTTCACGCTCATCGCGTTGTACGTAAAAAAATTTGTCTTTCATGTAAGTTCTTTGAACTTTGTCGATTATTACAACTTTTTCTCAAGTTTATATAAACCTTAACCCATGTGACTTGCCAAACTGCAATTTTCATACAGAATAATGGATCAAACGTAAGTTTGACCAAGCTATAATTATGTTTTGGACCAACTTTGATTATTGTGCACTAAAATTTTGTCTGACTAGAGTTAAAATATGATACAAATGCAGCTCTTGACCCTTTAAGTTAACGTACTTAAAAAATTAATTTCATTGAAAAAAATGGAATCTGAAAAGTAGAAATAACTATAGTGAAGGTACTTTGGGCCGTTTTACTACTGAAGACGCTGTATAGATTAATTCTAAAGAGCTGGTCTAAAACGTCGTCAGTAAATAAATTTTTTCCTTGATCGATCCCATCAATATTCATATAAAATAACACTCCGACAACATCCTAGAAATTCTTAATATCAAAAATGGCCTAATGAAGAAAATAAAACAACAATTTAAAATGTTTTAAAATGCACTACCATTAATTGGCTGGTTTTTGACGAATTTCTTTTGTTACAATTATGTTAGAAGTATAAAGTAAATTTTAGATGATCTGAAAATGACAATTCAAATTTATCAAAAAATTTAAACAGAATTTCAAGCACTGTAAATACGATGATAATAGTTGAGTCTTTCACTACTAGGTAGTAAGTATCTTCATCTGTAAATCTGCAAGAGGCAAAGTCAAAATATTTGTATAAGTTTTAAGATGGTCAGTACCCCACAGAGTCGAAAAACACATTTCCGGGAAATCTGGTCGGTGGAATTAGCTAAAATTTTTACCAGTTATTCAAAGCAATAAAATGAAGGTTCTCATCCGTTTTTCGATATTCGATTTAGAAAAATATATATAAATTAAACAAATTTTTCGACTCTGTCGGTAAAAAATGTGGGGTACAGACCTCCTTAATGAACACTGTATCAGGATCATCTGAAAATGATAATATAGAAGGAGAAGAAAGTAATAATATATTACTGCCCTAAGCAGGGAAAAATAGAAAAGTCCCCGGGCCCGAAAATAACAATATCCCGTTTAGCACAGTGGCCAGAAAATGCTACTTTCGAGCCGCTGGTATGTAAAATAATTAAAATGTTACCCTCATACGCATTGCCACACCACTGCGTGCGACCCTGCTCGAGCGACGTGTATAGATGCGTGCGTCCCCACTCTGGCAACGCACACAGCAGCACTCGTCCCCACCTTGCGCCGACGGCCAATCAGCGCGCATTCGCTTCCTATATAAGCGAGGCTCCCGGCCCCGCAAAGTGAAGTCGTCTGCGTCTCTCGGCAGCCAGCCAGAGCACATCGACTCTCGTCCTCGCGTTCGCGGCGACGAGCTCTTGAGAGTTGCGACTTAGGGACTTCATTCAATAGCGAATTTGGTTTAATTTACAAAAACACATTCGCCTCGTCATTTCACTACCTTTCCCCACTTTTGACTTTTGCAAGTTTCCGACTCGGCCGCAAGAAAAAAGTCGTACCCGCACGAGAAAAGGTCGACATGTGTTTACAGGATTAATTTTATTGAAAACCTATCATTATGATTGGGATTGATCATACTCGAGCCAAAAATGATATGTATGGAATAATTCATAAATTTGTCGAAGTTTTGCAATTACCACGAGCTTTGGAAAGTTATAACTGGATGGAGCTCATCCTGATGTTTGTGTTGTTTTTCGGAGCGCTGCCGTATATTATGTGAGATGTGAAGTTTTTTACTAGTTGCAGTGTATTCGTGTAAAATTATATTATATACTATATTGTATGTTTCAGCAGTATTTTAGCGTTTTACAAAATCAGAAATTTTATGCCGTGCATCAAAAATGGAATAAAAAGATGTCACGACGAATTTAAAACGTTGCTCAAAGACATAATGGAGCAATTCTATGATAGAACTTGGATAAAAATTGTGTGCTTGGTAGGATGGACAAATTTTGTGTCAGAACATGCGCTCCATTACATGAATAATGGACCATGGATTCTATTCACTTTTAGAATTATTGTTATAAGTATTATATTCACGAAAATTGATATTGAAATTATAATCAGATATGTCCTTTTGTTTAGGTTTTTGCAAGCAAGTTTATTCCGTTCGCAGGCTGGCTTATATGCCTGCAGCCTTACTCGCTCGCAAGCGGGAACTGCGGCGGGTCACATAGACGCCACCTAGCGGAGGAGATCTAAACAGTTCTTTAAATTTTCTTTTCGTTGACAAGACTTTCTGTATTAAATATTCAACACATCTTTTTGTAATTTAGAAAAATAATATTACTTTTTTTGATGAAAGCAAGCTTGCAAAAAATCGGAGAAAATTTGAAATTAAGTATTCTTATAAAAAATAGAAATAAAAAATGTAAGGGTCATTATCTCACTATCCGATTACCATCAATAAATTATTTTTTCGTCGATAAAATTTTTAAACAATCAAGCAATTTGAATTTTTCCATCGACCACAGAGACAATAATACGAAAAGTCCGGCGCGAGTGGAGCCGTATATATTTATTTTTTTCCTTCTCTGACCAAAAGCTCGTTTTCTTCCCTGTTATCGGGGAAGAAAGTGGCACTTTTAATCCCGGCGTGTCGTAACCGACACCGACACAGCGCTGCTATGTGTGCGTACGTACGAGCAACTTAACCTCACAACAGACGGCGTTGAAGCCGTGCCATCGGTATAAGAATACTCAAATGGTACACTACCAAACATAATTCAATTCGGTTATTGAACAGAAAACATAAATGCAACGAAGTAGGGGCTGCCTGTTTGTATAACATACGCGGCAATAGTAACAATAGTATACGTAGAGATGTAGGCATCGATCCTACTTCGCTGTGTTCACGTTTTCTGATTGTTAACAGAATAAAGTAATCACTAGCTACTATTATCATAAGAGAGTACAAAACCAGATGACGCTTTTTAACTACCGTGCAACAATGTGGGAATCATAAGTAAAAAATGATCAAAGTTAAATATCATAATCCATGTGTCATAATCTATATATCATAATCTAAATGTCATAATCTATGTGTGAACGACCGGATTGTTTCCAAGGAATCTGATGGGCTTATCAGATTCCTGATATCTCTTATCAAATTAAAATGAGAGCGAAAAGAAAGTTGGCGAAAAGTTTTACGCTGTATATGAGTATAGCGGCGTGTCGTCACTTAGTTCCTGTCATATTACACGCGCTCCTCGATTTCGAACTATCGAAGTTTTACTGTATTTATCGTAATCGACAATATGAATTGGAAATCAGTTGCTAAGTACATTCAACTCGTTTTTTTCCAAATATTTACCTAAATAAAAAAAGGACGCGGATAAAAATTTAATATAGATTTTTGCTTTTGCTCTTTGTGCATCTTTAAAGAGAAATATATACATAATATATCGTATAAGTTTGTATAATACACGAGGAGGGGAACTCTGCAGCTTCAAGCTCCATGTGTATGTGTATCACAACTTTGTATGCGTACATGCTCTTTCTTTATATACGTACATATGCAGAGAGAAAGAGAGCCCGGAAATCCGTTCGTAGGTTAACCGTATACGTCTTTGCATATAATTAGGAGGGTTTTTTTGAATCGCGACCCCTTTGACTTTTTTTTCAACGAGAGTTAAACTCGGCTAGAAAAAGGGATGGCAGAGAGATCCGACGCTCGCGAAAAGACGACTTATGACGTTATATTGGTAGGACCTCGAGCTTCGTGCTGCATATACAGTAGGGGGAATACAAGCTTGAGAGAAATTATTTTTTTCTTCGCAAATCTCTGCCTCTTGTATGTCACGGGTATCATTTAATTATATTAGCGTGGTATAATAATCCGCCAGAAGTGAAATTCGATTTTCTCGTAATTGTATCGCGTATAATCGTTTATGTAAATATGAAACAAGTCGAGAATCGATTCAACTTCATTTTACAGCAAACTGTAAATAGTTGTCGACGTTGTACATGCTATTTTCATAATCTTCCACTGCTATTTAATCGTGCAAAAAATTCCTCAACGATATTAAAAACGAAAAATGTATCGAAGCGCGATGAATAATACAAGAGACGTATAGAGAGATGCATATATTAAAATTGCTCTCGACTCCGTAATAATCGATACCGCAAGAGCGTTATTCCGATGCGCCGATCTCCATCGATAATATCGATATTTTATCCATATATACGACGCGACAGCAGCAGAGAGGCTTATTAAAAGGGCGCATGGATGGACATAGCCCGATACGACTCGAGCAAGCATGAGCGGCAGTATAACGTCGAAAAGCTATTTGCGCCGGGTATACATCGATAAAATGTAAAGTGTTGGATGCGCGCTTAAGAGCGCGCATAGGCAGGTTCATATTATATATAAAAACGATTGCAGCGAAAGAGTACAGGCATACACACACACACACAACATAAGACGTGTATCGCATATAAACACGTGGGAATGCAGCACGTATTGCTCCGTATATTTGAAGGACCCTAGGATGATAAATTATGGCGCATTGAGATTTCGAGACTGGTATACGTCGCATAGGTGTATGTGTGTAGCGCACTACTAGAGAGGGTTGGAAATTTGAATATCCTTCGCTCGTCTGCGCTTTCCATTATCAAGGGCGCTCTGGCTCTCTCTCTCTCTCTCGCTCTCTCTCGTTTTTGTAACTTGTCTTCCTTTTTTCTTCCTTACATTGGCTTTTGCGTTCCCAGTATGTGCAGTATACAGCGATATAACAAGCGGCAGCCGCACGGCGCAATAGTTGTAAATAGTGCAGGTAATGTGTCCCGCTAGCTCTCTTACTCTCTCTCTCGCTCGCTCCTTTTCTCCTCGTTGATTCTTATTCTCGTGCGCCGCTACGCATATACATATACACGCATATATACCTACTAGTGCCGAAGCTGCTTTAGCGCGCACAATGACTATGATTTGATTTATCGAGCGATTTCGCGTCGCGCGTGTTCTCCCTGCACCGTAGTAGTAGTCGTCGTATGCGTTTACCTACGTGCATACATTAAGGCGTCTCTATTCAAGCCTTTCTGTTCGTTTTACCTCGCTCTTTCGCTCTGTCTCCTTCTTGCTCTTATATATTCGCACACTCGTCTCTGTCAGACGAAAGAAAGATTAGAAGTATGAGAAATTCGTCGTTGCCAAATCGAATTTTACTCGCGCGCGCATCGATACATTTATACTGTTTTTCTTGGCCATTTTTCATGTCTCTAGCTTTCTCTTTACATTTTCTTCGTTTCGTTTTGCATTTTTTTATACATAAAGTTTTTATAAATAAAATTTTAGGGCCATGTATAACTCAAATTTCTATCTCAGCCGTTAAAAGGTACTAATTGAAAGCATTAGTTAAACCATATGGCAACGAAAAATTGCAGGCTAAAAGAGTTTTACAGATTTTTTGAAAATTATTTTATTTCGTCAGCGCGAGATTTAATAATCTCTATACGCGACTCGAATTTCAAATTTTGTACGGTCATGTACATTTAAATTCGTATCGTTTGTCGGAAAATTTTTCGCGGTGAAGGGAATGAAACAAAAACTGCACTCGCGAATGAAAATAATATTTCACGGAAATAAAATGAATTTTTAGAGGCCTTTTTTAACGGGAATTAATAAATCACCAAAAAACAGCGGTTTATTTCGAAAGAGAGTTCGTTTATTTCTCGCCCGGCATAAACGTCACTGCACGCGCAAAATGGAAAGCAGTATATAGCATAAAGCGAGTTTGAAAACGGGAAAAAAAATCCAAAAGCAAATAATGTAATGGCGGGGGTGTGCTACGAGCTGCCGCGCCGGACGAGTCATCAAAAATCAAGCGTGTACGGGGTGGGGGGCTAAAAGTTGAATGCGTGATGGCTGCCCATGACGAGCCATCCATCCTGACTGGGATGTGTATGTGTGTTCAAAAATAATAATGCCCGTGCTCGCGTCGACGACCGCTCCAGACTACTGCGGGTAAAACTGCTCGCTCCCCCTTGAAACGTTCTATTTGCATATGATTACCGAGTTGAGTGCGTGTATCGGCCGGTAGCCAGCAATTTTTTTTTGCAAATTTTTAACAACTTTTTTTAACAGTATTTGAGACAAAAAAGTATGCGAGTATAATATAAATTGTAATATTTGTTCAATAATTATTCTCTTTAGATAATTTAAAAAAAAAGTAAATTTTGTTAGGAATGAATAATAACGATTGAAAAATGGAAGGCTATCTGGAATCTTGTATTTTTTTTTCATTAGTTTATGATCGAAAGTCAATATAATCGAGTATTAAATGATATCGCTGTGTTCAAAGTATCATTCTACACTACATGCCAGCATTTATTTTGAATTTATATTGATTAATTTTAAATAAAAAAAATATTACGTTCTTCAATCTGTGGATATGTATTTTTTTTCACCAAAAAATAATCAAATCACGCACTTGTTTTCAACATAACAATGGGATTGAAGAAATTCAATTAATTCTCAGTCAGAAAGCTACAAAAATATGCCTACAATTACAAGTCAATATGAAAAATTGCGCGTTTATTTTGAAAATAATTGACTACTTTCAATTGTCGCGTTATCTACGTGTATGATATTTTAGGTTATATTAATTAAAAAGTAAATGAAATAAGAAGTTGTGAAATTTTCCAAACTATACTTAATACTAATCGAAATCTAACACTGAGAATAAAAATTTCGAAAAAGTAATTCATTGCAAATATAAACTTGAAACTCCAGCGAATCATGATTCGCAGACGTCGGCGTCGCTTCTTGTCAATCTTGCGTCTCGCGTCGGTCGCCATGTTATACACCACTTCGCAAGCTTTCTATATATTTTCGATGTATCAGTGCTGTACTGAAACATATCTTCAACTCTACCACTCATTGATGCGCTTGTGCAAACATACCGAGGAATGCGAGACGAGAACATGTGCTTGATGATCACGTGGACACTGTTATACTACGAGCAGCTGATTCATTAATTACTGAAGCCGAGGTTAAAGACAGTGCGCAGTGCTTATAAGGGTTGCTTGGAGCAGGCGGCGGCACATATATACAGTAAAGAATCGGCCATGTTGACGCCTGCGTGTGGGAGCGTCGCGGGGCTCTCTCTACTCGGAGCTGTGGGCGTTCGTGGGGGGAAATAACTATGTGTACAGAGTCCATAGCTGCTGCTACTACTACTTCTGCAAGGCCGTATGTAAGTTCGTGCGCCGAATCAGCAGCTTGAGAGCGGACTTTTCGTTATTAATTTACCCTGTAGTAATCTGCTCGTGCTTTTGTTTTCTCATTCAAGCAAGAACTGACGTTCTCTACGTTGCAATAGCGGTACCTTTTGTTTTTGAAAATTTCGCAGCTGGCAATATTCAGAATTTTCGTTACTCTTTATTCTATCTTTCATCTTTTTGTTCTCGAATTCTAAATAACACTGGTTGTTTTTAAAAAACCAAGTTGAAGAATAATTTTTTCTGAAAATTGAAATTGTAACTATTGATTTTTTTCGAAACGCGATGAAAAACTATTTCTAGACCGATTCCTCAAGCAACCACAATATTTTTTTTTTTTGTTGCTGAACACGAAAGAAAGAAAAAACTCCTGTTTATGCTAAAAAATAAGATGTATAACGCAGCCTGAGCCAGTGTATATTTTATATTCCCGGGTAAGAGCAAGAAAACATTTTCAAATCCGAATAAAGGTGCTCAGCGAAAAAAAAAGTAAGTTTGCGCATTGTAGTAAAACATAATCCCGAGGCCCTCGACAAGTTTGATTTATGCGAATAATCTAGTCGTTCTTCAAAGTCGCCGAAAAGTTTTCATCTGCAGGCAGCCAGGCAGCGGTGGCATAGTACGGTATTTTGGAGTTGCGGCAAACTTTCGTTGCGTAGAGAGAGCGAGGCAACTCGAGCAGCAGCAGAATAGCAAGACCAAGCGAGGTGCGATTTTTCAACTTTCAACAATACAGCTCCTAACAAAACTGACTCGAACACGAGAGTAAGAGAGAGAGAGAGAGAGAGAGAGCTTCGAGAAGAGTATTGGAGCGGCAACAACCCCATCATCATATATATTCGGAAGCATATTATGTGTAAGCCCACGGTAGCCAAAAGTTTTGCTTAAGCTACTCTGCTGAGCGCTCGCGCGACTGTCGCGAGGCGCAAAACGCGAGTAGGTAGGTAGTATAAGGATATGCGCGCGCTGACTCTCTTCTCTCTAGCGTTCGTGTACGTACACGGAACCCCGTTATCGATGTGTGGGTGTGTGTACCGCTACACACGTACAAATACCCCTCGCACAAGAATCACACGAGCTGAAAAGAGAGAGGAGAGGAGCTTGCACGCGCCGACTGCTGTATACACGTTCTGCGACTAGATGCTCGACGACGAAAGCTGGCGTTGTTGGAGCTCTGCTGCTGCTGCTGCTTCTGCGACGGCGGTGGCGGCGGCGCGTTACGATTTCTCTAACCCGCGTAACTGCTCTCTCTCTATCTCTCTCTCTGGCGCAGGACGCCCCCGACGTCGTACAATAAGAGCAGCAGCAGAGCACAGTTCTTGCCAGACAGCTCCTCGAGATGGTGCAGAAGACTTTGCTATATATCTCTTGTCTCCTTGTTGCTGCACCCTCTATCCAACTTTGAAGCTCTGTACGAATTTTACTTCTCGATCTTCTCTGTAAGGGAGACACGAAATTTCCAGCTCGACTTTCTCTTGTGTATGTCCTCGACTTTGTTTAACTTTGCGATGACGTGCAGGACTGCAACGAAACTCTTCATTCATTCACACGTATATAAACTTGCTCGTTTCAGTTTCCCGCTCTTTTGGTTTGCAAGTGGACGACTACAGCGAAGGCCCTCGGAATTTCGGAATTTGGCACGCAACGAAAATTCTCAACGCAAACACACGGATCCATCTCTCGGCTTATTTCGGCAGAACTCGTAAGTACACATATGAAAAATTTGAAAAAAAAAAAAAATAATACCAAATTCACTCGAACAAGCGCGTAGTATTTGCGTAATGCTTCGCTCTTCGAAATGATGCAATTGTACAATATTTTATAATATTTGATGCACGCCCGCGTGCTCGTGCCCCCGACCCTCTGCTCCTTCTGCTCTCTAAATGCATCTATTGAACGAGTGCCAATTTATGAATTTATTCTCGCGGCCTGCGCGCACACGCACACACAGTCGGCCGTCGCGCTCCAAACCTCATCATTTATTCGTTTCGCACTTGAGTGTATTAAACCCAACTACGAGAGAGCGAGAGAGAGAATGTTTGCAAAAATCGAAAATAGCTCCGGAAGTCCACGGGAGTAGCGAGCGTAAATGCGCAGCGCGCTCGATAAGTGCATTACGTGCTCTCGAGGCAGTGCCACGCGGCAGCGGCGGAACTTGAATTTTGAAAAGCGGACGTGACGCGTAGGCCAACGGACATTGACGCGCTGTGTTATATATACAGGTCCTAAAGTGAAATGGCATGCACTACGCTCTCCTCTCTCTCTTTTTTTGATATATACTTTATATTGACTTTCCCGTTGCACGCACACGTATATCGAGTATAATCGCACAATTATCTAATCCCAATTTTCAATCGGATGACCTCACTAAAAATTCTAAAACACTCAACAAAACTCAGAAAAACAACCGTAATTGCAATTAGAAATTAATCGTATGATTATTGCCGATAAACACGGCACTCGGATCGAATGTCACACTGAATTTTCTTGCTCGCGCTACAGGGGTAAAGTAAAGTCGCAAGCTCAGTTGATCGACAGATATACGTAAACGAGCGATCAATTAAAAAAAAATTAACCAAGCACACGACCTTCTCACGCGTGTGCTCCCAGCTTGAGATGTTGTGCTAAACTGATGCGCTCCGGTTTCCGGTGACAGCAGCTTTGTGAGAGCCAAGAGCAAGAGAGAGAGAGAGAACAGAGAAGAGTGTGTATGTATATCAGGAGTAGGTCGCAGAGCGCGCGCGGTTGCTGCGAGAATGAATGAATGAACGAACGAAGCGCGCGCGGTGTAGATTAGTAGTAAAAGCGCGCGCCCGCCGGTGTATATAGGAAGAGAGAGTGGGGGAAAGACACCGGTTGCACTCATCAACCCTTCGACGCTCGCGAGAAACAGCAGTATACCCCTCTCCTCCCTGCCGCCCCTCTTCGCCTTATAACTTCCTGTGCTATATAGATCGCGCGGCACGTTATAACTACTTCTTCTACCACCACCCCACCATTACTCTGCGCCACTTGAATACTTAATTACCCGACTTGCTGTATACACGCTACAGCAGCAACAGCGCAGCTCTGATTCTCAAGGAGATGTTAACCTTCTTCGCTCTTTAGTTTTGGATTCTTCGTTCAGTTTACGTTTAGACGTGTACGAGAGTTCATGCATTACTTATCATAAGGAGACAACCAAGACGAGTTAGAATGATTATTTTAAAACATATTTCTCAGATTTCCACTGAATATTTTTCTACAAGCTACGTCGATGTTTTCGTTTTGTTATTTTTCAGGCAGCCCTACGTAGCCTTTTGGAAAATTATCACGTGAAAATTACTGTAAAAGTGTTTAAAAATATTTATTTTGACTTGACAGTTTGGTATTTTTGTGACAAGGGAGGTCGCTAATACTCAGAATAGATAAATCCGTATCGCTTACCCCCTTGATCATCGACAATAGCAACGACGATAAGATTTTTTAAAACTCTACATACATCGCGATCACTCTTACTATATCGTTTTCGTTATGATTTTTTCGCGTGTCATAGAATAATAACTCGATAGCAGATAAAAAATAGAATATGCATTAAGTTTTGATCCTTGTATGTTACGTTATACCACCGATAGACACGAATGAACCTCCTACCACATATGTTACGTGTCTTGTGTTCTATTATTTGGCACACATTTTCATGCTCGCGTAATCACCATATGCAAAGGTAATGCAAGGTACAAAAAAATCTGGGATGTGCTGGCGATGCTGCCTAAATCCTTTTGATCCTTTCTCTGTGTAAAAAATATGTCGAGCTCTCATTTTTTTGCGATCGTTATATATTTTTTTAAATTAAATTTATATTTTATAAATTTAATTTTCTTCTGAACGCAAATGAAGTTAATTGTATATTACGAATAGGAAATATAATTATCAAATTTATTTGTTAAAAATTCATTTACAAGTCAAAAGTGAATCTTGATTGTCAATTATAACGTTTAAAGTAAGTAACAAGCTTTAATAATTATAAAGATTTTCAATTATTATAATAATACATGCTTCAATAATATTAAATTGAAATATACTGCCAGTAGATGTACAATTTTTTCATCTCCTTCGAAATCGCAACATTCAATAAAGCTAGCGAGAATTCCAAAGAAGATCTCCACCACATTCAGGTACATGCGAGCGTGTGAATATAATTTATGCGCAAAACTCATACGCAACAGTATAAGATAGGTAGGTTGGTATAGGTACATAGGGAATGTACACATCCCGAGGAACCCTTTACCTTCAAGGGAAGCAACCAGCAGGGGTGCCTTCCTTTTTTGTCAGATAGTAAAAAATATCATAATCTATGCTCGACTGGCTGAAAAAAATATATTTCATTATGCTTCGAACCCCGCGTAACTTTAATACAATGCGAGTTCTCGTGTACCTATATGTAGATGATGCACCGCATATATATCTGAGTGACTGGAAAAACAGTAGGGATTCGTGTCGCTCGATTTTCGAATGCTAAAAAAAGGGTCGTGCACTGTAAGACCGATATTTTACCTTACGGCATTTTTTGCAGTGTTGTGTGCCCTGCGATGCTATATTTTCATTATTTACTTTCACTTATCTTACAAAATTATCACGTTCTTAGTTTTTATTCAAGAAATTGTGCTTTACTTTTAAATCGTGTGAAAAGGAAGAGTTGCTACTCTCCAACTTATACTCTTTTTTATTATTTAAACTTAAATAATTTGTGTAATACCCAAAAAATAGTTTAAATACTTCTCAAATTATTGGTTGTAATAAAGACTGGGGTAATATCGCATTCCATTCGAACGATTGCGACTTTATTTCATGCATGCAGCACGATAAGGCTCTTGTAAAGATACGTATATGCACGCTTACCTAAGCGTTCGCTGAAATTTGAGCCGGACATCGCGGGCTGCCTGGCGAAGATTCGAGCTTCGTGTGCCGAACATTTTGCTGCCAATAAAATTGCGAGACAATAAAAGAGCATAAAAGCCCAACAATTTCGTTAAAATAAGAAATACCGCATTCCTCGTGCTATATTTGAACGGATTCGGAATCTCTCTTGCAATTTCGTGCATTATCGATGAACGTTTCGTGATGTTCTTTTGCTTTTCATGCTTATATACGGATGTAATGCATATCAACCGAAAAAAATGAGAATGTAAGAAAATAAATACTCCTTCGTATGGAAACATATTTCATTCGTTTTCAATGACGTACAGCTCCAAAAAAGCGAGTTTCATTCTGAAGAGGATGATTTGTTTTTATTAACTTTTTTTAAATATATTTTTTATATTAGTTAAACCTACAATTTAGCCTACAATTGTATAGGCCAAATGGCATTCAAACATTGAAGAATATGTATGTCTATGGTAAAACATTTTCGAGCTCGTGAAATATGCTTTGGCCTTTCTCTTCTCAAGTTCAAGAAGAAGACGACGACGAAAGTGGAAGATTGCTGTGTCGCACACATGACGGCGAAGCTTCTTCCACTTTTCTCAACCCCTTGCCATATGCAGAGAGATCGCACGCGCGCGTGCAAAGGCTTTGGCACGGAGCGTACGATCCTCGGCTGCATGTATGTGTGTGTGTGTTTGTGTGTGTGTGTGTTGTACTCTGAAGCCTATATTTTAGATCTTATCCCCAAAATTATATGTCTGTCTGGCTGTCTGCCCTCCCTTACTCTCTCTTTCTCTTTTCTGATCTTGCTTCCTGCTCCTTCACGGCTACACATATATGCATACACCTCTAACGCCCTCGAAAACTAATCGCGCCTTGTCCTTCAATCTCGATATACAACCTCGGCCTTCTTCGCTCGGTTCGCTTCCTTATATACCTCATATATCACTTTTTCGTCCGTTTCGATCACAAGTGGATTCACTGGCGTAAGTATATTCGCATCGGTCAGCTATAGTCGCGCCTTTTTTTAAATTCATGTCATTATTTTCCAGCGTGAAATTAAATGCGAGAAAAAACAATTATTGCACACAAGTTGTATACAGCGCTGTAATGCGCTGAGTGGTCAAAAAAGCTCAACCTAAGTGTCTTGACTCGCTGCAGGCAGGTGCGGACATCGTTTCGACTATTCACATCTAGATCTTTCGAAATTCCTCGTTTAATAACTGGCCTGACGCGAGAGATAAAAATTTAATGTTGGTCCGCAAAAATTATAATTAAATCGTATGTGTGTGCGTGAGAGCTATATAATCTCATTTTCATTTCCTTAACCGGTGTTCGCTGCGCTGTTGCATCAAACTGTAATAATGAGCCTCGATCAAATGATAAAAATTCAATGAATATTCCATTAAAATGCTTGAAATCGTTCGCTTGCTTACGTGTGCGATAAAAGGCCTCTCGAAACGCTTCGCTTTTTGATTCATGGGTTAATGCACATACGTTCTTTGCATAGATTTATTGCGCAAGTTGGGAGCCAAAAATTCGAATATGTAGCTATTATAACATGCTCTTCATTTTCAATGTGTATACGTGCGAGTAGGACATTTTTTAATGCGGCAAATTTTCGTGATCGCTGTACAGGACGCGGCAGCAGCTGTGTTAATGTATGCTCCAGTGCTCCTCGAGAAAAGAAGCTACTTAACTGATTTATGAGTAAATAACTCATATAAGCCATTCTCTATAGCAGCTACTACAACCCTTTGTCTACCATCCCTATACCCGAGAAACGCGCTTCGGCAATAATCATATGCATTTCACGGACTTTAGCGCGAATTTTGAACCTGCGACACAGTGCTCTTCAACGGTCGTATCGACGTCCGACTGCTCATTTTTTGCGTGTAACATGTCACATTAATTTCGATTATTCGCGCATTTTATATTTTTGTCAAAGCATTGTAAGTTTGTAAGTTTGCGTGTGCGTGTGTGCAAAAAAAGTGTTGCGCCGCGGGGAGAGAGGGTCCGATGGGGGTTTTTTTTCTCAATCGTCGAGCAGGGATTTCACAAAAGAGGGTGTCTGCACGTACACCGGCTTAGAGAGAGAGCCATAAAAACTCGTGGATATGAATATACCTTATCCAACGAGCGGCGTAAATATTTAACTTGCAACGAGTGGCCCACTTATTGGATATTCAAATAATCACTATGACGTCGAGTTGTTTGATGATTAGCGAATTTCGCTTTTTCCTTTATTGAAATACTTGCAACAATATTTGGTTCAATTTTTGAACATATAATGTTGAGCTTTTCTATCAGGGTAAGCGTGCAAAGCCAAATGGATATCTCCAATAATTTCCGAAATAAAAAAGGCAGCTTGATACCAAAATAGGAGTCGACTCATTGTAACTGAATAAAAGCACGCACAAAGGGACGTATATCCCTGAATACCCCATTTTATCCGATTTTAGAACAGGTAGTTCTTTCCGGCGCTTTAATCTTTTAAAATAATTTTATCCTTCGTGATTGAGGCTAATAGATGACGTTATGAACTGATTTGTCTCCCCAGAAGTTGCGATTATTTTAATTGAAACATATAAATTTATGAAGCATTCATCTTGATTGTGATATTATATATTAAAAAATAGCTGAAAATATTTACAAATAATTATTCATGTACTCAAAGAAATTGGCCTCTCGACAAACTAATAATAAGTATATAACAACGAATACCTATAGAATCACCGCGACTTTGTCGGGCAAGAAGCACAAGTGATTCGAGTCGTTAGGCGCAACAAAAGTGGGCGCACGCAGGTATTTACCGAGGCGAGCTCATACAAAACCCCTGAGCAACCCTAAGAACAAGATTACGTTTTAACTCTTTACCTCGGCTCACTCGGTGAACTCATACCGTCGGCTATAAATTCGTGCCTTGGCAAACCTTTGAAGAAAAAAAAATTATTGCGTATCCCCTTTACGCGAGGACATGCACGCACTTTACGGCCTATACATAGGAGTATCGTTGCTGCTCTCTGTGCACATGTGCATATAGCATAAGCCATATACATACGCACAGGGAAGCCAGCAGTAGCAAGTATGGAGGAGAACAATGCAGGCAGATTCACGCCAGACTTGTAGCGTTTACATATATCTGCAAGTACACTCACACATACGCACGCTATGTGCAGTACACGCAGGCAGTAAAAAGGGGGAGAAATGAGAGAGAGCGAAAGAGTGTGCGAGCGAGAAAGAAAATGCGTGTAGCTCCTCTAACTGTCGGCACAATGACACCAAATAGGCGGTTGATTGCACAATACACCGCCGTGTTTATCGACCCATCATCGATACGTACGTGCACATCGGAGCCTCAGAGCTCGGAGCTCGGAGCTCATCTCTCTCAATACAGACTGCGCTTGTTTCTCTCTCTCTCTCTCTCTCTCTCTCTCTCTTTGCGAATGGGTAAAATCGGTGCACACAGAGTCAACAGCGCTACGTTACACCCAATTTGAGATACTTAATACCGATTCGCATTTACGATTCGAACGATAAAGCGCCGCGCTACTCTATTCGACTAACGCTCAAGAGAGAGAGAGAAAAAGTGAGAGAGAGATCAATTCTCGTTCACTGGCTCTCCTGTTCCGGGAGCATATTTTCGGCCCTCTCCATCCTCGAGTCTCGAGTACTTTATTGGGGATTTCGACTTTTCGAAACCTTCATTACCTTGTCTGTGTTGTAGGCATTTTGCAGTTTTTTTTCTTCTATTTTTTTCAATATACGCGATATCATTTTCTTGCTCGCATTTTCAGATAAGTCCTTTCGTCTCGTGTACGTACACAACATATTTCATATACGCTTATGAGTATGGACTTTTCCATCGAGTAATTGGCATTTGAATTTTTATAAAATAATATTATTGTGGTGCTTTGCGAGTGGGATAAATTGTACCTAAATAATTTTAATATTGTTTGGAACCCATCATCGACGAGTGTAACACAAACTACTCGATCGTGTATTCACGATACACGTTCTCAGCTGCATATATAATACACAAATTGCACCCTTGATCAAGAGCATGTATACGTACGACGTTTTTCGCGACGTCACGCGATCTGTAACGCTGCACAGTATTACATACACAACAATATGAGATTGAAAAATGCGCGGAACTCAGAGGCCAAGGAACATGACAAAGAGGGGCATCTCTCTTTCTCTCTCGGAGCCGCGCGGGGCATATATTATATCATATAAGGTACAAAGCTCGTAAAATCGCGCGTCCCATCGCTCACGCCATGGATAACACACATCATCTCTCTTTTTCTATATATCTATCCATCTATCTCGCTCTCTCTCTCTCGCTATCGTGATACCTCATTTCCATGGAAATCGATTTTTCGAATTTGCCACTCGTACACATACACACTCACACACCGAGTATTCAGTTTATCTGTGCGTGTGCGTAGTAGCTAGCTGTGCACGTACATATATATTGAAAACGCAACTCTTGAGGTTTTACATATATACAGACAGAATGAGAAAAAGAGAGATAGAAAAAGAGAGAGAAGCCATCGATGCCGGTGGAGTAAATACATATACACAACTATACCTACATGTAGGTAAATGTATGCACGTACATGCAAGCCCTATACGAAAGCAAGAGAGAGAAACTGGTTTTAGGGGGTTGGCGAGGGTGGTGTGAGTATGTGGGGGCTGAAAAGCTGTTGCTACGCAACCCGCGTACACATCATATATACGTATATAGACAGCAATGGCCGCGGCGCAAGCTACGTACAAGCTCGTGTACGCCACATGCATATAATACATGCGAATAAACACACACACACGTACAAACGTCTTTTCATCCTCTTGAGGCAACAACAGCAACAAGCCTAGCCGTCATAACGTATATAAAGTATATCTCGTGTATGATAGATTTGCGCGGGACTATGCCCAAGCAAGACCGACGTTTTGCCTCTGAGCTTAGAATTTTTTCGTCGATATAGAAACGGAATCTCGATCTAATTACTCCAGAGAGAGGGAACTATAATCATTATGGAATCGCGAAGACGATGCATGTAAATTTTGCAGCCATCCGGTGCGAGTTTTCAATTTCACGGTCAGCAGTCGGCCCTCGATCTGGTGTCGTACAAGCTCGTCATGCGTACATTATGCGTATAGGCTTTAATTTGGGCCCGCGATGCGTTGCACCGATAATCATTATATCGTCTCTCATCAATTAATAAAAACACGAGAAGCGAAACGCGAGATTATAATGTTATGCGACAAGCCGAAATGGTTCTCTCGACGCGGCGGGCTCTACGCTGGGCCCGGCGGTTTTTTACAGGAGAAAAAATAGCTAATTGACGGAAGTTGCCTTGAAAGAATACAAGAGAGAGAGAGAAAGAGCGAGACGTATGCATATATAGCTTCGCAAACGTGCGTACACGCCGTCTGTATGCAGCCGGCAGACAGCTCTACACACAGACACACAAACACACACACATATACACCCGGAGTCCGTTGATCGGATCCGTCAAGGCACGTGTTCGTCGAGCCTAGGCACAGCGGCAGCTGCCGCCGCTGCTGCTGCTGCTGCTGCTTCGCTACCGGGACACACTTATGCAAATTGAGCCTCGCTTGATAGCTATACGCACACATACAGGCACACATGTAGGACTATAAGCTTTTTGGCTTTCATTCTGCAGCCAGCCGCGCGCGCGCACTTTTTACCTTGTTGCGTATGCAGGGATCTGTGACGAGCAAATTTGCATGCGCTCGATCGATTCTCTTTCTTTCTCTCGTCGGTGACTGTATAATGTGCTCGAAGCTCTCCCAACAACTTTTCCAGCACGCACTTCTGTACTCTATAAACGATGCATACAATTTTTTTTCTCTTTTCGTTTCACTAGATATCGTTTGCGCTTTTCAAAAGTTTGTGTACGTGGTTAGTAAATTAAACCACCGTATCCGCTATGATTGTTGCAAATTGTATGAATGAACGTAAAAAGGGGCTGGCCTTGAAACTTTTTTCACGTTTTCAATAAAAACTAATCGTCGTTAATTGAGGACCGGAAAAGGAATAGTAATTTTCCGATTGCTAGCGTTATGGTACGCAAAAACTCGCAAACATATATCTAGACGAACACGTATAGCATTTATCCATGTTGACGGCTGGTGGCGAATCGTCGTTTCGTCCCGCCCGAGCATACCACGTACGCAACATACGCACAACGCAGAGAAGATCGCAGCGCAAAAAAAAATACTCAACAAAAAAAAGCGACCCACTGGTGTTGAACTATACACAACAAACTAGCATTAGGACCTCGCTTGGCAAAAGCGGAACAACACTGTCATGCAAATATGCTCCTTTGCTCCCGTTGTGCTGCCTGTACTCTGTGCGTGCCCGGGCAACACGCTGTCTCGCAAAGTCTCAGGATGCCGATGCGTGATTTACATATTTTACTCGTGGGTCGCAAGCGCGCGCGACACTGCGTAAATCAGAGGGGGGCTTGACTGACAAAAAAAAAAAGGAAGAGAGGAGTCTAAAAAGGTCTCATAGAGAAGCACGTATGTATAACGCGGGCAACTTTGTCAGTAGAACGAGCGAGACAGAGACAGACAGCTCTTCGTCAACAATGGAAAATAATTTGAAGAAGAGAGAGAGAGAGAGTACGAACTAGCTTATTATTGCGTCCTTGGACTAGCAACGGCGTAACAACTATAGCGCGCGCGCCTCTATACGTATGTGCGTAAGGGCTGCAAGTTATGTATATCCTATTACAGCACAGGATCGACAAAAAAAAAAGAGCGAGAGAGAGACAAGCCGAAGAGAACACAAGTATGGGTACGTGAGTATGTGTGCTCCTGTGTACATATATGCGAAAGTGCCCGAGATCGTCAAGTTATTCGTATATATATCATTTGCAAACATATTTGGTCGTTTAGTTCGAAAAGCGAGCGAGCGAGAGATATGCACACACGACTGCGACGAGAGTTAGCAGAGTCAAAAGGGCAAACGGAAAGTAGTCTGGGATGTATAGGTATAACATAAGCTCCGATATTTCGCGTCTTCTTATATGCGCGCATATAAGAGCTTGCTGAGCCGCAGCCAATTTAATGACCTCGCGTTATACGCGTATACTCCCTATAAATATATAAGAACTGACACGACTGATTCGGCGGTTTTTTACTCTCAGATTTCGTTTCCACGTTAATTCCTTGTTATGAATACCTACACTGTTTGCAAGGACCTTAAATTTAATGCAGCTTTAATGTAAAATCAGACGTTAAAATTAAAGAAACCTATACTTAATTGCATTTGAGGTACTTTTACATTAAATAATCATTCTTTATTTTTAATGAAAACAAAAAAAAACAATTTTAATAATAAAATTTAAATGTATTGATTGAAAATTAAGTTTTCGATGTTGATTTTATTTTTGCGTTATTTTCCCATAGGAATTCAATCATGATTAAAACCAGTTTATACCACTAGATGGCGAGTACATTTATTTGTCAATCTGCAATCGGGAAAGTTTAATTCATTGATTATAAAGCAAGATGTTATCTCGTAATAGCTCATCGTCTCTTATAATAGGTTGTTGGCTTTAAAAATTCGGCAATGTATCAGCGTACATATCCGAGACAAATAATTGAGTTGAAAAGAGTTGCACGCATAACAGTTTTATGCAAGTTAGTCGTGAAAGTATGAAAAAAATAAAAATCATTTATCCGAATAGTGCCAGCTTGCACACCCCCTCGATCGTACGTATGTATTTTCAATTAAAAGTCAACCGTACAAAGTAATACCCTCCATATCGAGCCGAAAATATTCACTAAAATTGAACAAAAAAATATTCAACAATTCGCGCAAACGTTTGCACTGATGTTTCGTTAATGATTCGTACGTATTACGAAGCTCATCGATCAGAGGCGCCGAACGAGACATTTCGACGACACGTAAAAATCGGGCCACAATAAAGGCTTAACTTCGAAGGCGAACGAAACTCGATCCCACAAAACTCGCGATTCGCTCGGAGCAGCTAGTAGTAGCACAGACCGGATTGAGAAAAGAGAAATGCATAGATTATAAATAGCTCCGAGTTGCGGTACGTACACGCATATAGCAGCAGAAGCTGCGTGTCGTGTCATACACATACAAGCGAGTCTCTTTTGATTTATCGGCTCGACATGTATACACGGGCTATTGTATAATAGCCGAGGCAAACGACGCGTAATACACATACACACACACACACGAGCAACAGCAGTCCGACCAATGGGATGTTACGCTCTCGGCGTGTGTATAAGCATATTCAGACGCGCCCTTCAGGTACCACCAATTTCGCATCCGCACATATGCATATTATACATTATATAGAATATGCAGACTCCGAGAGCGAAAGTAAAGCAGTGTGAAGGGGGTAACGCGGCGTGAATAGTCGAGGAAGAGAGAGAGAGAGAGAGAGAAGCTCTCTGCTAGAGGTGAGAGAGAGAGAGAACTCGAGTAAAGGGTTAGTTTCCCAAGACAGTCGCAACGGTGAGCATCGACATCAGCCAGATAGATATTAAAAACGTGTGTGCATTATATAACGCGCAGGGTGAGGTCTATACAGAGCAACTCGTACATCGCTGACTTGCAGAGCTATACATACGTACATACAGAGTGCATACAGATAGATATATACGACGACTCGAGACTGCCACTGCACAACGACGACGGGCGACGTTCGCTGCTGCTTTTGCCTCTATACTGGTCCAGCTGGAGCTCGAACGAGGAGTTGCTACTGCTGCTGCTTCCAGCGATAAATTCAGCGTAGCTGCCAGCCAAGCTCTCAGCGCGTTATACCTCTCGGCAGACACAAATCATCCGCTCGCGGGTGTTATTCGCGCGCGAAATACTCTATAGCGAGCAAAACTGCTACTGCTGCTGCCGCTGCTGCTGCTGCCGCGCGCACGCTGTGCGATGTGTTATACCCGCTCGCGCGCCCTGCACTCGACGAATCTCGATATGGAAAGTCCCGGAAAAACGTCTGCGCGCACATATAAATGTAGCTGTCAGGTGCAGCAGCAGCAGCAAAAGCAGGGCTTTTCTCCAAACATACATACACATATACACATCTTTATCCGGACGCGACGCGCGAAAAAACTTGCGGGTGCATGCGTGTTGGATATAAATACGCGGGCGTGTGTGTGCGCGGGTGTTCTGCGAATGATTGACGCATTATACATATAGCTTTGGAGTATACACGTATACAGCGCAGTTTTGTGTTGCCACGCGGCTTTATATATTATGCGTTATATCGAATTTTTCGGGGCTGCCTACGTGTGTGTGTGTGTTTGTGTACAATAGTACAAAGATTTGATGTACGTATTTCGCGACGTCCTCCTCGTCTTAGCTTGAAATGTACGAGTATATGTTTTTTTTCCCTCGCAATATCTACGCTACGTATACGTGCGGAACAAGAAGTACGCGTATAAGCGGATCTTTTTCGATTTGTGATTTTTGCGCGTGCGTCTGTTGCGACTCCTCTTAAGAATACATTGTTGTGTAGTGCCTCGTCGTATGTCTAAAATATAGTGAGGTTAATGAGCGCGAAGTTATATTATTTGTAATTCATTGAGTGAAATAGAATTTTTTAATAGAACAACGACCGATTTGTGGAAATTATTCGAAAGACGGACCAACATCGCGAGTTCGATGCACAAAATATAAGAAAGAAAGAAAATAAATCACGGGAGCAAACTTTTTCTCGCGTCGAGCCATCCGTTTCTGGCAGTAACCGTCGGAGTCAAGACGGAGGGGGTGCAAAAAAAAAAACAACTCTAAAAGCTCGCGGCCAGATTTTTGGTATAATATGTAATTGTGGCGCATACGGACCGCGTGATGGGTGATACCAACTATTATATACTTATGCGCAGTAGTCCGTGTCGTAGTTTAACAACAACAGCAACAGCAGCAGCTATGTCAGGCAGGCAGGCAGTTACTCATGTAGAGCCCGAAAAAAAAGACTATATACTCGAGGTTTTTTCCTCTTTCTCTCAGCTGCTAAAGCTCTTATGCTGGTTTGGCCCTGTGCGCTGCTGCTGCTGCTGCTGCTGCTGCTCGTGTGTGCGGCCGCGATTTTTCACTACATTAGCCCGTATACGAATGCCACCGCCGCCACCGTCGCATGCAAATTACATCGTTGCTATTTACTGCATTCGCCGACACGTATACGTGTACTACGCGACGACGACGACGTTGCCGAGCTGGTGGTGTGCGTCTGGCAATTCCGCGAAAACCATTATTGTATCCTACGCTCGTGGTGTATGCATAACAAGGAATACGCGCTGTGTATATAAAGTTGGTCGCGGCGCGTTAACCAGCTCGTTAGATCCTTACGATCCTTATGCCTCTGCCCCTGGCGTCCTCCCGCGTGTTATACATACTCGTACTCTTGCCTGCGCCTCCCTCTCTCGTTATATACATATACACAAAGCTGTTGTGTACATTATACGCTGGTATACACGCCGAAGTACAAAAGGAGAGATTAGCACGCGCGCGCACACGCATATATCGTAAACTGCTGCCTCGCGCCGTTAAAATCACGCCGCATGGAATACGCGTAGTACCTACATTGTGTGTATACATTTTATCATCTTGCAGTCCAATAATATAGGCGCGCGTGGCATCTTAACGCCGCAGCAAACGTGTACAAATGAAATAAAATACTCCACGCGTTTAGGCGCGACGAGACGCTCGCGGTGATATCGACTTTTCTTTCGACTTTCCAAACTTTCTCGACTGATTTGCCTCGGCCCTTTTGAAAAATCTTAGATGGAGTGATCCCCACGCGACGCGATGCATATCCCAAAGACGAAACCCCGAGCCTGGCCTGTGTATAGCTCCGAATTTCCCTTCATCCGCATACACGCGTGTTTATGTTTGTGTGTGTGTGTGTCTGTGGGTGCTCTGCTTCAGGTATCTTTCCCTACATACACGGTATAGACAACGCATTTTCATCGTATCCACGCCCTTATCTCTCCATTCTTTGTAGCGCGCGGCATAGTATATAAAATTCCCTACACTACAAGAGCTCTTCTATCCTCGGTACGAGGCAAAATCCGCTCTCTCTCTTTCTTTCTGTTGCAAGCTTCCCGATTATTGCTCTCAAAATTGTCTCCATTGTTACCGCAGTTTCTGCGCACAAAACTTTTCCCTCCAATATACGTGCACGCGCTATATATCGTTAAAATTGTTCATGCTCGACGATGGAAAATATACGAAAAAAAAACACACGAGAGATCCAAGACGAAAGTCGAATTTTCAAAACGTAAACAAGTATAAACTTCTCCAACCTTTTGATCTTTCAGCTTGTTATAATTCATACATATGAACTATTTCGGACAGCTTTCGGTCTGCGGTTCGTATAAGGGTCGCAAGCGAGTCAACGCAGAAGAGAATGAGAGAAGTCGCGGGCATCGTTTTCCGGAATAAAAGAAATCAGAAGCCATTTGGTTTTTTTGCTCCCCGAAGTCGTAGCGAGCGCGGGAGAAGCAGATGCAAATAAAAAGCTGCGCTGCAGGCTTTTCAACGGGAGAAGGAACTGCTGTTGCTGCTATACACTGCGACACACTCGCGCAGCGGAATTGTCAATTTCATAGACGCGAACAAGAGAAACAGATATAGAGAAAGAGGAGCGCGACACACGTGCTAGCTGCATCACGTGTGTGTGTGTGTGTGTGTGTGTGTGCCTGTATCAGTGTACGAACGTACGCGAATGTACCGTGTCTCTCTGTATGTAGATGCTACGCATGAATTACGCGCCCGAAGGCATAAAACGCGGACGCGCACGTATATATACGGTAGAGGAACTGACAAGGAGCTCGCGCCGATGGAGCTCGAGCGAGAGTAGCTTCGGTGCGCGCTTCGAGATGCTGCTATTGCCGCGCATACATATTTTTATATATGTGTTATATTTTCAAACAGCAGTGCGCGCGCGGCAAGGTAACATGCAGTGTACGCGAGAGGAGCTTCAACGCGAGCATGATATCGCGAACTAACGCGCGCGCTGGTATATATTATATTCGCGCTTTTGCATCGTCGTCGTCGTCTCGCGTACGCTCGGAGCGCACATAACTGCACACACGACGCGCGGCAGCATTATTTTGACTTTCAAAGGGATGTATCTGCTCTTTTCTCGGCTCTCGGCACATACAGGTTCGCGTATTTCGCACGCATAAGATTGAGAGACCCGTATACTGCATTGTGCGCGCGCGTTTCGCGTATATGCATTATACATGTATACGATACCGACTTGGGCTTTTTTCTTCTTTTCTTTTTACTTTTTTTTATTTTTTTTTATTGCACGTTTAAGAGTGTTCGTGAGCACATGCGCTATGGCTTTTCTCACCGCCTCCTGTCTCACTCCGTTCCTCTCGCGCCCGTGTTTGGCTGAATGAACGACATTTCTCAAAGCTTAATATTCATCTTTTATGCAAATCTCGTACGCCGCTACTTGATTTCACGCGACTGAATTATCTGCTACATTAAGACAAAGAAATAAGGTCATGTATTTGGAACTACCCTGTTTTTATATTCTATTCCATGTTTATAACTTTTTTTTTCAATACTTCAATTTTTTTGAACATCGCGATTTTTTGTAAATTCATCTCATGCCCGACCCGTCTGTCTGTTATTCTTAATAAAAATAATATTCATTGAATTATCTTGAGTACACAACATTTAACATATTCCTAGTACGTTTCGTCTATATACCCGATAGAAATTGAAAAACTTCCATCGTTCAAGGCGCTCGCGCACGCACGCACGTACTCCTTCGACTACTAGAATCAGCGTTGGCACCCCTTTTATTTTTTTCCATGCTAAATTCACCCTCGCCGTCTGTATGTATGTATATATGTGTGCGCCACGGAGCACAAGTGGAATATCTCAAATAAAATGGCATGAATCTACGGTTTTCGGGCTGGAACGATTTCACGTCATATTTTTCTTAGGCGAAATTGCCTTCGATAATGTTAATTTGCATAAATGAAAACATAAAACTTATTTGGCGAGTCTCGGATCGTGCTCGAATCGTGATTTTATGAGTTTTTCAATTATTCCAAAAATAGCTAACTTTTGCGTGACGAGAGATGCTCATATTTTTTTTAGTTTTATCTCAACCTTTTAATCGAATTTGTCAATTATATTTATCTCATATCAAAAAATAGTTGTGGAATACGGTGATTGATACTAAAACAAAAACAAAACAAAAAATAATTGTGAATATTGGTAATCCAGGTGGCAGTTTCTTTCAAAATATAAAGTATCAATAACCCCTGATATTTTTTAGCAAATACCGAATCAAATTGGTACTTTTCCAATTTTACAGTTTGTTATTACTCAATTGATTAAAATATTTATAATTGAAAAATTCTTTTTAAAGAAAATACTATGATTTGAAATCTCGAAGCAAAATTGGACGGAAAATACTGTATGATAGACTTTCAGATATAAAGAATTTGTGATACGGATGAAGACATGAAATATGTCACAGTCTTTGTATCGAGGATTTATAAGTTGATAAACAAATAACACGAATACCTACATCGACCTTACTATTATTAATCTTCAACATTTTTCCGTCGGTAGCATACGAAAGAAGCGGAAAATCTCGAATGTAATAAATACAGTAAAGCCAGCGAAAGAATTTGCAATTTTCAAAAATGACTCGAAAAAAGAGTCACGGTAGGTGGAGGAGCAAAAAAAAAGTAGAATGTCACGCGCCAACAGACAGGCAGACAGGCAAGCACGAGGATACACAAGAAGAGCCATAGCACACGCTCGTACATACATTCGAGGCAGGCGGCAGCGGCGGCGGCAACAACAAATAACGTGCCAAAGTACGTCGTGAATTCAATTCCGTTATTGGCGCGGTAGATTTGCCAAGGCTTTTCTCAAGGATGTAAGAGGCGCATTTTTACGATGATTTGATTCGGCAACAAGCAGTGTTTTCGTCGAGATCTACACGTCTTGTATTCGCGAGTGCTCGCATGTGTGTGTGCGTGTGATTGTGGATTGTGGCTGCAAGGATTTTCTCTCGAGCGGTCGTTGTGCTTGTGTAACATGACTTGGATTTTCATCGGAAGATATTAGGTGAAAGGATTGTAAAAACTTTCCTTTACAAAATTCTGCACCAAGACTTGTCAAAAAAATTTTTAGATGGGCAAATTCTTAAAATTCGAATGAAAATTTACTATCTTTATTATTCACGCGCTTTTGGATCCTTCAAATCGTGCTATAACTCGAATAAATTTTAAATTTTCGGCAATTTTTGCAATTCTTCGACGCGTTGCATCATACGTAAACGTCGCCATGTTAAAAATGTACTGTTTACATATTCATTTGCACAAATATGATTTTCCGCCGCGCTTCACTATGAAACTCTGATGTTTTCGTTCTCAAAAACGAGCTTGAATTGTTAATAACAATAGAGTACTCCTAAAGTATATTACTAGGTGATGATACTATTTTCCCAATGAAGGACATTGTGATTTTTTACTACCTGAACATATACGAAACTCAACTTTAATTAATTCATCGCGCGTGATAGACAAATCGAAATAAATAAATGTTTTTGGATCATTCAGTTTTTTTTCGCATCTGGAATGAAAAATTTTTTTCCATCACCAGGGGTAGTTCAAATAATTTTCCGCTTCGAATATCGCGGCGGGTTTCGTATACACCAATGCTTGTGCGCGTGAGAGAGAGAGAGCTGCTGCTGCAAAAATAGAATCGCGTCGAGGCTGCATGCACTCATAAACATAGTGCCGCAGATTTTCTAGAAAACCCAGCGTCATATATATTTATACGAGCACTCGTAAGGAGCACATGCTGGCCTCGTACGTTATATTCGCTAGCGCGCCTGAGCCTTGTTATGCGCGCGTGTGAGTGTATGCTGAATATGAGGCGCACAGAAAGAGAGAGAGCGAGGCAAAAAAAAAAAAAAATAGAAGCGTAGCTATGTGTGCAAGTATATTGCGTGGTATATACGTATATGCGTTTACGAGATAGGGGTGAGCCTTGGAGACGACTGCGCCATGACGGATGTTTATTCCCCGGAGCGTCGAACCAATGTTACATCCTCGTCGCCGGCTGAAAATTTCAGGGGTGTTTTCCAAATGGAAACTGCCAGTGCTGCTGCTGCTGCCGCTGTCGCTGATACTTCGGATGGCTTTTAAAGTGACATTATTGAGAAATTGACTACATTTTCCTGACGCCTGTACTTTTCGCCAGGCGCGCATGAAAGATTAAAAAACACGTATCCCTAAGATTCTTTTTATATTACGTGTGATATTCGAATGTACGTAATTTTATTTTTTCGTAAAAGTAGTCTAAGCTTCCCTAGTAGAAGTACTTAATACTTTTTTGCTAGTTTTTATAACATTATCAATGCTCCCAAAATTGTTTAGCATTTACAACACTGACCTTACAACACTGATCCTTTGACCATGCTGTAGCTTATACAAATATTTCGATTACAATACTGATCCTTCGACTATGCTGTAACTTATACAAATATTTTGATTTTGCCACTTGCAGATTTGCAAATAAATTTACTCGCCATCTAGTGAGGAAGGCTTAAACTCATGTTACCGTATTTTAAATGGTACAACTTTTTTAGAAAAATTAAATTATTTTTCGGTTATTTAAAATAGCCTAACATTTATCATATATAATTGTAACTGAAAAATCGTCAAAAATGATTCAATTAATAGCATTAATAGATGTTGAACATTGTCCTAATAACGAAAAAATGACTATTTAAAATGTATCAAAATGTTGGGTACATCTACTTTCATTTGTTTTAGCATAGGATGGGTATATCAAAAAAAATGTAAATGACTGTGGTTCGTATCAATCAAAAGACAGTTAGAAAATCCCACGGTAAAGATATAAAGTCAACCTAGCCTATAGTAGAGCCAGACTTGCGCGCCGCTTCATTAATCAAATAGATCGCTTATTGTTTTCCACGGCATTATTATTTACAACGTTGAGCCAGGCCACGCGGTATTTTTCTCAGCTGTATTGTACAGTTGTGTACGTGCAATGACGGGCACGCGATGATACATGTATTTACACCCGAAGGATAAGCGCTGATGCGCAGATATTAAGAAACTGCCGTGGCCAGGGCAGAAAAGCGCTTTTGGATACGTGGTATGGGGAAGAAAATACAACGAGCTAAAGAAAAGCGGGCGCGGCCGAGATAAGGGTTGTACATGGCTTGCTTCTCTCTCACTCGTTCTTTGAATACCAACGGCTATGTGTGTGTGTGTGTGTGTGTGTGTATGGATGTACAGCCTAGTGCGCGAGTGTCTTATATATACGTGTACGTGTGTTGTACGGCATGCTTGATCCTTTATCCCCGGAGACGCTCGTGCAGCTCTCTCTCTCACTTTTGCACGAGTATAGCAGCAGCAGCAGCAACAGCAGCTGCGGGTGGGTGTAAGGGGGTGTGCAAGGAGGAGGTTAAGGCGCGTCTTTGAGGCTTTTGAGAGAGATATGGTAGTTTCGCGCGACGAGGAATTTGAATATAGCCCGCTTTGATACGACTCCTCCGTAAACGTACCTATATATGTGTGTGTGTATGTGTATAGGGACGAGCTAGCTGTATATCTACTAGGACGGCACAGAGAGCGGGAGAGGGATATATTAAAAATCGCTACATTTTGCGGTACGCCGCTTGATGCTGCTGCTGCTGCCTATCCGTCCTCGTGCAGCTTTCCGTCGTAATCTTAGTCGTCGTCCTCGAGGGGCGTACGATGCGGATGTTTTGTGCATTATTCCAGCTCTCGAGTGCGTTATGGAATTCCATTTGAATATTTGTTTTTGACGAAGCGCGAGGATTTATGGCATTTGGTGAAAAAAAGTCAAAATTCTGACCGAGGGCACCCCAGTCCAACAGACAAAAAAAAAATAAATATCACGAATAAAATTAATCGAATTAATGCCAAACCATTACCGTGGATCAAAGTCAGCGTTGTTTCGTTCCCAATTTTGGAGCAGCGAATCAGCCTTTTTTTCCTGCTCCGTGTACGTATAAAATGGCTCTTTGCGCGGGAAAAATGCGCGTCCCGAACTGACCGGGAATGGCCGCGCTCGGCTGGTCACATACATACACATGGACGCACACACACACACACACATAATATAGAAAAGGCAGGGAGATTATTGCGTGACATACGCTGCGTATTACTGCCGGCGTTGCCCCTACCCCACGCCGCTGCTGTTGTATATACGCAACAGTAGTATAGCTCCAACCCCCGCCCGCGCGCGCTCCGAGTTTAGGACCCCGCCTCTGCGCGCGTGTGTGTACCGTGTGTGTGTGTATACGCTGGCAAAAGCATCTCCCATATCTCATTACTCGAAGAAAAACCCCCCTGCCTACTTCTGCTCTCTCTCTCTCTCTATTTCTCTTTCTCTTTCATTTTTTACTCGGCCTTTTTTCTCTCTTTTTTCCATGTATTTATGTATACGTGCAGTTATTATGCACGCATTATCGGTGGTTATATGTATTATATACACAGTGACGAGCTCGCGCCTCGCTCACTGATTATTTCTTCCTTTTTTTTTTACACTTTTTTGCTGCTCTCTGCGCGCGCGCGCGCGCACGCCGCGTAATGGCATGGGTTCAAGGATTTTCTCGAATACAGCTCAAAGACGAGATTTCGAGACTTTATGCGCGTCGCCCACGGCTCGTGTATAGCTCGGCTCACCGCACTACTACTCCACGTATATATAGTTGCTGCACTCGCTCGTAAAGGGATTATTCCCTGTAAATTGAAATCTACCCTTGCTTATTAATGTGTATATATGTATATATGTACGTATGTATACGATGCAAAGCCTACTTTATGATACGCGCGCGTAGGATCAGCGGCTGAGTGTGTTCATATATCTGTATGAAGTGTGTGCGGCTGCGAACGGGCGCGAAGAACTTCGCGCATTAGAAATATGACTCAAAAGTGCCTCGGTGCGACTTATGACGCCCGCGCCTGTAATATATTTCACGTATTAGCGGATTGAAAGAATATTTTTGTGCTTCGATTTTTTTTCTACATAAGAAGAAAGATGCTATACACACGTACACATCGGTACAATGCGCAAAATCTTCAACGAATCGTATATGTGACGGTAATGGGTTATGCTGCCGGAAAATTAGTTTACGAGAAAGAACGAGAGAAAACATGGGTTCCTCGATCTTATAACGCCTCGGGCCGTTATACCCTCGAGACGCGTCGTCGCATTTGGTACTCCAGTGCCTGCAGCGATGGAAAAGTTTGCGCGTACGCACCGTGGTAGCTGATTCATTTGAGAGAAAGCTCCTTACGAGACTATTGCGCGAATCATCTGTATAGTAGACTACTAAAGAAGGTGTGACTTCCGATTTTTAAAATGTTCAATTTATATTTAGAAAAAGATTGGTAAAGAGATTGGTATTCGAATGGTGAGGTATATAGGCAAATTATGCTCAGGAACTTCGGCAAAATTTCGCATTTCTGATTTTGTTCTGGTTCTGCCTAGATTTAGGTATCTGACGTTGTACACATTATATATGTAGCGAGAGAACACGCGACTGCTCGACGGAGAGAATTCAGAGTTATTGAAATCGAAGGATCTCTTTCGTCTCTCCTACGAATATATATGTAGGTGCCACTACACGCTGCTGCGCCTGCTGCTGCTATCTACCTTATACTACTCTCGGTCTCTCTTTTTCTGTGCAGCAGCAGCATGCACGAACAGCGAAATAAGATTTTGCGTATTCCGACAGACGTCAGGACCATTACAGCGAGCATGGAAGAGAGAAAGAGAGAGAGCTAGAAAGCAGCGTGCAGTGCACGATTTTGTATATATGTATGTGTGTGTGCTGCGAGGGAGAGAAAGAGAGAGAGAGGTAGAGAGAGATTTGCCGTGAGCTCGCGCGCGCAGGGAAGAAGCCAGAGGGCGAAATTGAACTGGAAAAGAGAAAATGCGGGGAGAGATGCAGCAGAGACAGCAGAGGAAGTAGAGACAGCACCAGCACCAGCAGCAGTGGCGCGGTAACCCCGTTGTGTTTGTGCGCCATCGCCAGAGCGAGAGAGAGAGAGAGAGAAACGCCGAGATTGTTATTTTCAAAATTGATACGCGTCTGCGAATCGTATATATACGTACCTTCGTATGCTTTCTACATTTCTACCTACCATATCTACCTTATCTTCGTTCGCGTAAAGCTGCTCTATATCTTTCTCTAGCTCTGTTATCCTGCCGTGTATATAGCGCACGCTGAATACAATGTGTATGTCTGGGAGTGTGTGTGTGTGTGTGTCTGTGTGTCTGTGCACTCGCATGCGCGAAATATATATTTTCTCGAAAAAATCGCATCGTTGCGTATTTTTCCATACGGCATTATACTGACTGATTGGAATCATCTGGCGTGCACATATAGTGAGCCGAGTCTTCCGTGCGATATTTTGAGAAGAGGAGAATGGAAAATAGATTAAAAATAAAATAAAAATAACTAGATCGTTGTCAACGATTTTAAAAGACAGGCAAAAATCAAACGAAAACATGCGCGAACGATTCGCGCGCACGCATTCCGTACGGAAGCAGGTCAAAAATACATGCAGTCTAGCGTGGATGCATTGCAAGAGACTAGTTTAATTGAATTTGTGCAGTGGACTAGTGACGGTGCAGCTGTCAATAGAATACTTGGTTTTGTTTTTCTAACTACTTTTTTTTTCCTTTTTTTTTTCCTTCTTTTTCTTACTTCGTGATCTCGATTCGAAATCGATCGACGAAACTTGCTAAACATTTATAAACATTGATAAAACAAAAATATTGCAGCCCACGTGTTGGCTCGAATCCATTATATATTAAATTGAAATCAACTTTTTTTTCTCGCATCCGCTATTACATATGAGTTACTTCAGGGGTGTAGTAGTACAGAACGTACACATCCTCGAGTCCCAAGTCTCGACTTCTGGGCTGCTATGTATGTATAATATAATATGCGCACGCGAAGAGACGCGCATACACACGCACGCACACAGACGCACACTTTGTCGAAAGTATCGATTGGGTGTTTGCGCGCCGCATGTACACGCATCGACGTATGCGCGAAATGGCTTTGCTTTATTCCTCGTGGATGACGCAAGGGATTTCGATTATGCCGTATATACATGTATAATATACGAACTGTGCATCGCACGTAGACGCCAGTAGTGGTGTATACCTCCCGTTGCAAAATCTCGATTATGTTTCTGTCTCTTCGTCTCAGACGCTCGAAACGTGTAGGTATAGGTATATGCGCGCCACACGGAGCTGCTTTGTCAGTTTATTTGATGCAAAACCTATCGAAACGCATCAATGGAGAAGCAAAGATACAACAAAGTCCTTCTGTGTAAAAGGCGAATTTCTCAAAGTACGAGATAGGCAAAAGGACTCGTGCAGTTTCTCACAGTGTCAGTCAAATCAGTTTTCAGCGAGATGTTGGATCGCGTCGTTCGCAGCTAAAACATACGCGTACCCACACCTATGCAACTCCTACTTTTTTTCTCTCTGACCAACTTGGATCCAATTTACAATTCATCCATTACATATTCTTTACCAGTTAGAAAAAAAGAAAAAGAAAAGAAGTAGAAAAAACGATATTCGAACAAAATTAATTAATTGGGCTTTAAGGAGGTGCAATTCACTCTCTGCTTACGGTGTTAGTTTATTCCCGCACCAAGGGAAGAGAAAGAGTAGTATTACTAGTAGTAGTAAGTATGGTATGCCAACGAAAACGGCTTCGGAATGGAGAATGGCGCGCGCGAACGTACAAGATAGAGAGAGAGAGAAAACGAGCGAAGCAACAGGTCCCACTTAATTATTGAACGGAGAAGCGCGCGTGCCCGAGTCGAGCTTTCATTTCTCGAGTCTCGCGCTCGTTCATTCTCCTCTCTCTCTTAGCTTGTGCCCTTATACCCCTTCATAATCAACCACCTGCTTTCCGAGTTGTACAAGATAACTCGGATAAGACAGCAATGATCAAGATTTTAAAAATTCGTTCTAATGACCGTCATTGCCGATCAGAAGTATTCTTTTTGCATCCAAAATACGTATACATCTATCACGTTTACGTTCTTTTATATAACCATATGCTTGATCAAAAGTTTGCTTTAAAAGTTAGATGGTGTTACGAGAGATTGCTATAGCTACAAAAAAGAGTGGGTGAGAGAGAAAATACACGCTCGTATTTATCTGCGCACAGATCGATACGTATGGGCGCGCGCGCGCGCATGAGGTCTGGGCGGTGGTAAAATCGCAAAATTAGCGAGATTTACACGCTCATAAAGGCGAAAGTATCTCGTAAAAGTTGGGAAAGATGCGCGCGCGAGGACTCAATGGCATCTCTTTCTTCTACGACGACGCCGCCGCCGCCGCCTTCGCTGTTTATATAACCTCTGACGCGCGGCAAGATGCACGCGCGGATGGTTTTTTTCACGAGACGGCAGTGCCGCGCGCACTGCTGTACGCTTATATATAGCTGCATCATGGCTAATGGCTCCATAAAAACTCAGCCGGATGTCGAGCTCGAGGAGCAATGGACAAACTTTCGATATTCCCTCTCGTACCCCCCCATCCCCCAAACGAGATTAGGTAAAATTGAGTTCTTTTCGAGATTGAAAGTGTAGGCACGCTGCTGCACGCCTCGCAGTTGAAAAAAGCTCGAGATAAAAACAGTGATATTTCTTCACAGAAGAAAACATGTGCTTACGAAATTTTTATTAGAACGGGTTTGCTGATGCGAAACAAGTAAATAAACTCGACATTTTTTTATTAACAATGAGAGTCTGCTTAGAAAAAAAAGGAAAAAAAATAACAGCATAGGGCGGAGTAACGATCGCGTTTACATACGCCTGCGCTTACAATAGTACACATACACATCGGCGCCACCGTATACATAAGGGCGCCCAAACGCTGATCGCCGTCCGCTTCGATGCATATAAGCATCAGTCGAGTCGCGCAGGATCAATTTGACTTTGTCGAGAGAGAGAGAGAAAGAAAGCAGTTACCCTTCGACTATTCGCGTGCGCACGCGTATAGCACACGTGTGCTGCCACTGCTACATACTGCCTGAGCATCTGTATCCCTATATCCTTAAAAATGAGAGGCAACTTTCCTCGACATATTGCCCCGCCGAAGTTGTGTGTCTCTCTAACAAACTCTGCGGAGCGAAGTCTGCGGAGCCCGCACGCAAAACTCTCTGCCCACGCGCGGCTCACTTCATCCACGTCAAGTCAAGATCTCTTTCGACAGTTTCTCTCGCTCTCCCGTGGCTTTTTTGAAAAATAATGCCTCGTCGTTTTTTTTTTCTCCTTTTCCTCGAGAATATTTGTCATTCGCATGTATGGAGTATATAGTAACAACCGTACGCACAATGCCTTATATTTCATATACATCCATTTCGAAGCAACTTGACTCAATCGTCGATGAAGTTCCACGTTAGCGCATTGAAAAAGTTGCAAAGCTCCGACCGTTGATGGTTTTTTCGATTTAGTTCTAGCTCCCAGCTACACATGAAGCTCCTTTGCGAAAGCTCGCAACGAGCTGGCAGCTCTGTACCGCGTCCAAGGTAAAAGTAAAATTAATGTATTCACAGAGGTTCGAACTCTCTGTCTGTCGGTCTCCTGCCGCACAGCAGCAGCAGCAGAAGCTACATATAGCTCGCAAAAGAGATACAGCGACTAATGATAGATTGCTCTGCAGCACAAAGTACTTTCGGCTTCGGAGCTTTCCAAGCTCAGCGTCACACGAGCGCGCTGATCTGGAGAGTCGAGAGCGACAGAAAGAGAGAGAGAGGAAAGAGATCTTTCACCTTCTTTTTTGCTTTACTCTCTTTCCCCCCCGGAGAAACTCTGCGAAGCATATAGCTCGTGTACACCGAAGCTCGAGCATAGAATTTCCACGGTGCGCAGCAACCACCCTCTTTATCTCTCTCTCTCTCTTTCTCGATGCTGCAGATTTACCTATCTCTTTAAAAAAGACGACGCGGGGGTGTTGGCTGCGCTGCAGAAAGTGAAAGAGCTGAAGAGCAGGCCGCGCGTTAGAACGTACACATAATATATATCATGGCATGATTTATTATCATAGTGCCTGTAGTGGCGCGCGCGCACGGCGATGGCTTGGCCCGGCCGTATCATCGTACATATATACAGCAGCGTACAGCAGGGCGAGAGTATAGCTTCGCGCAAAATCGTTTCGCGTATCCGGTATACGCCTCGCTTGTATGCAACTTTTCGCTATCGAGTCTCGAGCCGCAAGTATTATAAGGGCGCGCGCAGGTCGAGGCGCAGCATCCGTGCCGGCGGTTCTGTACACGATACACCGATATATATATACGTACTAGGTGCACCTATACTCGTATATATTATCTTTGAAATGCAAAGAGGAAGAGAGACCGCTTCGATGCGATGCCTCGAGGCTTCGAGGGATGATGGGGAGGTTGAAAAAAAAAGGAAAGGAAAGATACGAGCTACCGCGGAGCCAGCAGGATCTTTGAGAGGCACTGAAAAAAAAAATACGATATCTCGATTCGCGATGCACTTTCTGCTATGTACGTAAGAGAAAATTCGACGATGACCCCTTTCGTCTCTGTTTACAAAATAAAAGTTGACGAAGAATAAAAAGACGAGTGTAATTCCGCGAAATTTTTCTAGCCGATTAAATACCGCCAGTATACGCTTATTAAATCTTACCGTACTCGCCGGATGATATACTCGCATGTCAAAAGCTTGCGCGCGAGAGCATGAGCATTACCGCGCAGTGCGGAGCTCTTTCTAAGAATATAACTTCTAAATGGGTTCTACAAATATGAGAGACGAGTAAATCTGCGAGTAAATCCACTAGTTAAATAAGAAGCAGCACCTGATATGCCAAAGCGCAGCGGCAGCGGCGGCAGCGCGCATAGCTCCCTGCCTTTGATTGAACCCTTGGGATGGAAGGCAAGAGATAACAGATAAAGACCCTATTTCGTATCGGTTTACTTGACGAATCAATTTCAGCCGCTAAAAGCCAACCATAAATTTTGAGCATATAGCAGCTACTTTAACTCTCTCTTGCTCTCCTTTTGCGAAAGAGCTTGCAATGCTGATTCGGCGTTCCTCGCTTTTTTTTTCATTTTTCTCCTTTACCTTTAACTTCGCATTAACGGTTTTTTTGCTAGTTTTTTCTTACCGGCTCTGAATCGGAGCCGGAAATTTGTTACGCGCGGTTCTCGAGCTATTTGAATTCAACGATTTAACTCGTATTCTGATCGATCGCGTGTTATAAACGCGGATTGAAAAAAAGGCGTTTTCTACTATTAGCCGCGAATAGAGTCAAAAAAAAAAAAAAAAAAAAAAAAAAAAAAAAAAAAAAAAAAAAAAAAAAAANAAAAAAAAAAAAAAGAAAAAAAAGACGAAGAAATTCCTTGGCGTGTACACAGAGAGCATATTATAAATGCTTCAAATCTTCCGCGAGGGTAAGTTCAATATTCCGTTTTCGGCCAGACGTATATAACTTCGACTGACGAGGCACAAACTTTAAAGGAATGACTTTTAACTCCCACTGTAAAATGTTTGACTGTGTGTGCCCTTCTAAAGCTTTGCAGCAGCGAAAGCGGGGCTCATTTGTTTTTGTTCTTTTTGCAATGTCCCTTCATATATAGCTTTTTACCGGTGGCGAAGCAGAAAGTGGATGGAAAATAAAACCAAAGAGAGTTAAGCTAGTGTTTCATATCACCGATTTTCCAGAAGACTGACTCAATGGCAGCAAGCCTGCGCCCACGATGGTGGGAAACTTTGCCTTATATATTCGTGGTAATTTCATAAAGAAAAAGCACACGAGAACCACCCGATGAAAATGTTTTTTACCTACATATATTCCCCGCGACTGCATCTTCGCTCCGGAGTATTGGCATTCCTGCACGAAAAAACAGGCATGAAAAAAAAAAGTAGCTCGCGCCGACTAAAGGCACGCGGCACTGTGTGCCTTCGTCGTCCTCCTCGTTGTCGTTTTACGCGTCGATTTTACAACGAGGCACGCGTACGTATTTACTCGCGCAACCTTCTCCTGTTCCTCCTCGCAGCTCGCTTGTTACGCGAAATTATATTATATTAGAAAATATTGCATGAAAATCTTGTGCACGCGCGCGCGCCTCTTCCGTTTTCCCAAGAAGAGCCCTCCAGCGTAAACGTTCGCGGTTGATTTAAGACAGATTAGCTTTGGAAAAAAAATTTTTTTTTCGAACATCTTGCGTGAAAGCAATATATGTCGTACATATTATATGCACGATGTACACGAGTATACGCGAGCTGCTGCTCACGGCTAATGGAAGGTGGAGAAAGTCAAATGAATATTTGAAATTTTTTTTCACGGTGCATTTTCGAGGCGAATACGCACCATTTTCCCGCGCGCGCGCGCACTTGAAAATGCTTATTTGGAGTCTTGGAGCCTCGCAAGAGCGCTCGTATGCACGGTACGAACGAAATTCGAAATTCAGAAAATCGCATGTCAAGTGATACTCGAGGCTCGGGATAAAATATATATACGCGTATACGCACGCGCGAAGACGAGGGGGAGAGAGAGAGCAAGGAGCTGTTTTATGCAGTACGGCGCGCAGACAAATTTTCCTATTGATATGTAGGATTCGAAAGCTATAGAGCTCCCCCGTACTGCGCGTATATTCGAGGTATAAGAAGAGAGAGAGACGCGGAAGAAGAAGAAGTAGAAGCAGCGAGATGAAGGTATAAGCTGGCAGGTCGCTCCGCGCTGTATATTTCGTCTTTTTTTCCATTGAATCTCATAATATACAGATATATAGGCTGGCGGCAGCAGCAGCAGCAGCTATACCTACATCGAGCTCCGAGTTATATAGCGAGGAAACGAACGTGTACATCGTATATATACATGGAAACGTTGGAACGAACGAATAGTCGACAAGCGACAGGAGTCTCCGTCGACTTCTGCCAATGACGTTGGCCCGCCGAGCCGAGCGCGCCTCTTCTATTAGGTTACCTGCTCCAAGCTCTATCCGGCTCTATCCCACATCCATTCCAGCGGCAGCTTGCCTATATAGCTATACGACATCGCGTATAGCTCTAGCTCTAGCTCTAGCTCTAGGTAGCTAGCTCGCGACCTGTAAGTAGAGCTTGCGCTTGCAGGCTTTCCTCTATATCTATAGCGTATACGTCTCGGCTCAAAGCTGCCATCCTTTTTTCCTCGGCACATTCCCTCTATCTTCTTTCTTTCTCTCTCTCTCTCTCACTCCTCCTGGTGGCAGTGCAGAGCCAAGAAAAAGATTCGTTCACTTTTTCGTTTTATGCACGCTTACTTGCTCGGCAAGGGTGGCTGCTGCTTCTGCTGCCTGCCTGCCTGCCTCTGTCTGCTGATGTGCCCTCGCTGTACAGAAGGACAGACAGACACGCAGATATCTCGACTTGCTTCTCTCTCTCTTTCTTACTTCCATGAGTGCACCACGTGTGTACGTCTCGTGTACGTGTGTACACGTGAATATGTGTGAGACTCTACCTTTTTTTCTACCTCGCGTATACTCTACAAGACTTTTTTTCTTGCATGTATGGTAGTAGTAAAAAGTAAATTCGCGCATATGCGTGTGTATGTGTATGTGTTGCTGGTATTGCCTTCTTCTACCACTCCAAAAGACGTCGACTCAGCCATGTCGTCTTCGCTCCTTCCTGCTCCCATGCTGTGTGCCTCTAGATATATACATACATACAAGCACGCATATTTACCTATGATATGCATACCAGCGCGCGTATTCGCAGCTATCCTAAATCCCAAACAACCCCCTTTTTTCTGACAATTTTTATTCCTACGATCCGGGCTCGAGACGCGTTTTTGCCTCGGCATCTTCTAGACGTTCGCACGCACACACACACACACACACACACACACACACATACATACACACGCTTATATATGTACGCACATATAGAGCCGAGAGAAGACTTCACTTTTGCAATACTGACACTTTTCAGTTCGCACTCCCCCGCTACCGTACACCACTAGCGTCGTCGCTCCAACGTCGTCGTCGTCGTCGTCGTCGTTGTCGTCGTACATTTGGAAATTCGATATTTCGCGATATTAAATTTTTAAATCTTCTTACGTCGTTTTGCGCGTGCGAGCATATTTTTCAATATTCGGATGAACGGCACAATGCTGAAAAAAAGTGCAATGTACTTCCCTTTTTTAAATTCTATATACTGCAAGGGATTCAATTTTTAAGCCAACTTCGAGAAATTGCAATATTTCGCCCGCGCATGTTACTCTTTTTTTCCTTTCTCTCTCTCTCTCTCTCTTTCTCGTACGAGAGAAAATCTAGAATTCCGCTGCGTCAAATGTAAGATGCTACGTGACAGACTGCGGAAAATTATTTTATATATTTACTATATTTTAACTTTATTCTAAGGTTTTTTTATTTAGAAATACAAGCAAGATTTTTGTAAATGATTAAATCTCTAGTTTGCTCAAGGGGTGAAATAAGATATATATTGAACCTAATATAAACCCATATTTTATCAATACTCAAGCTTATTAAGATATTATGCTTTCAAGTAAAGAACATAGAAAAATAACCTTTCACGCAATTTTATTTGCTTAAATACAAATGAAAATGCCGATAAAAGTTTGGCATGCTACGACGGTAGACGACGCTACTGCCAAGGCGAGTATTCTTAAACGGCAGAACAAACGTTCTAACTAACTCTTGACTAGGCACAAGGTGAAAAGAAAATATAGGAAAGAAGAAGAAGAAAAAAAGAAAGACGGAAAATGGAAAGGCAAAGAGGTAGGAAGGGGGCTAGGGGGTGAAAATAGAAGCGCAGATATATATAAGACCGACTATATCGCCTCCGTGTGCATGCCTCGAGAATCTTGGATGGTAACTGAATTTTCCTCGTAAAATATTCACCCTGCATACCTACCACTCACTGACGTACATATCACTCGCTTTTCTTTGTGACTGCTCTTCGTCTCAGTCTCCCCTTCCTCCTCCCAATCCCACTCGAATACTATCTTTGTTCTGTCTTTTTTTTACCACTATTTATTCATGTAAGCCCTCGCATCGCGAATTTTGTTTTTTCAACATCTACGCAAACTTGTAATATAGGTCTCTGACGTTTGGAGTATCCGTATCATATTTTTACTCTTTCATGAGCTTGGGCATGATTTTTTCGATACTTTTGTTTCCGAATATTTGAAATGTAGAAATAAAACGAAGACCGAACGCAGGCTTTTTACCAAGAAGTATTTCGAACGAGTTCAACGCGCGTAAGGGCGCAAAAAGGCACGTATGGTTGTCAAAAATAAACAGCACAAATATGTATCGAGGTATAAGGTAACAAAGATGGATGGTGTCTATACGTGTAGGCGTCGCAAGACACGGAGAGATATAGTGTAAAAGCACACGCGGATGATGGGCGCGCGCGAGCTTTTATTTCGCGAAAGAAGATACGCGACTCGTGTGTCGTCGGCAGGTATACATGAAAAACGCGTCGTCGTGCAGATCTATTGTACACCTGTTCTGGCAGAGATCAGAATAGGTATAATTCAGAATAGATATAATTGTTTCTAAAATAAAAGAAAGTATTCGATTACGACATTCGTATTTAAAAATAATTTTTTTGTATATATACCTGCGTTAAATTTTTTTGCTACTTGTGGATTTAAAATACTCCATCTGCTGATGAAATCAGATAGTGAAATGCACATTTCCGATATGACGGTAGTATTTAAAAATAATTTTTTTGTATATATACCTACGGTAAATTTTTTTGCTACTTGCAGATTTACAAAACTCCATCTGTTGATGAAATCGAAAAGTTTTAATTACGATACATCTCGTTACAATTATACAAATCGTAAATTTTGTGATAAATCAATTTTTACCATGTAGCATAACAATTTTTCGAATGGCTTACATAGATTTTTTAATGACAGAGCTACAAAAATAAAACCCAATCTGATTCAATCTGATTCTCTATAACCCTTTTTCAAGGTGACAGAGAAATTTAGACTTTTTTTTATATTTAATCTATTTCTCTCTATGAAGATGTATAAATTTGAAATCGAACTAATAAGCACGTGCGTAAAAAAGAACTCGAAGTATCAGGTAAGTTATAAAAAGTTCGTTTCGATCGCGCTGCGAGACCGATTCTATCAGGTCGCCTTGCACGGCAAGAACAAAGTCATCGTTCGCAAAGTTAAACGCGGCGCGCGATGAAGAAAAAAAAAGTAAGTCGATAAAAGATTAAGAGCAGCGAAAAAGTAGGTGAAGATGAAAAGTGCCCGTGGAGTTTGAAGCTCCCGCACAGCTAACACAGCTAGCTAGCTTGTTTACATTCCTTAGAAGGTGAAGGTACTCTGCCGCGCCGCGCGTTATATAGCTCGAAGCTCTCTCTCATTTAGGGGCAAAGTCTCGGGCACGCTAAGGTCAGGGATGAGAGCGAGCGAGGGAAAAAGCGAGAGCACGAAGCGGCGGCGTAAAGATTTGAATGAGCGGCGGAGACGACGACGTGCTCGGTGGTGGCAAAAGCTCTGGGTGGAAAGAGTAAAAGCCTGTGCTTGCAGTAAGACGCGACGACGAACAAGTTAGTTGAAACGAGAGAGAAAATGAGGCAAAGTAGGGGTGGCCGCGCGCGCACCAGCAGCAGCAGCAGCTCTTCCCCTTATAATTAATGTACATGCAACGGGTAGGTCATAGAACCTCTCTGGGATCGTCTTCAACTTCTCTCTCTCTCTCTCTCTCACTCTTTTTCTCTGCACTTTTTTTTCACTCGAGACTCGGGGAATCAAATTACATCAGCTGAGCGCGCGAACGCCGTGCTTTAAGCTCGTTTTCTTCGTCGCGCGCGCTCGCGGCAAACGAGAATGAAAGAGAGAGCGAGAAAGTGGGTGGTAAGAGACTTTTTTTCTTTTCCTCATATACTTCTTTTTTTTCTCTTTCTCTCTCTCTTAGTTGTGCTCGTGCTTTCACTTGGTGTACCCCCATCCCTCTTTCTCCGCGTTTGGCCGCGTCGCCAGCGTACATATATACGCGCAAAGCGTCGAAAGGCGTATACGAAGCAGCGCGTCTTCTCCATATCGCACCGCGTGATACTTTTATTTTGGCGCGTCGTCGTTACGTCTATAATAGGTATATATACCTACTTTTCGCTCTTGCCTGGCTCATTTCTTGCTGCTGCTTATATACATTACCCAGACACTTGTTAACCACCCTCCGAGCATTAGCTCGGAATAATGTCACGGTCGGAATGTAGGTAAATGAACTGCGGAGAGTCTCGCTCTACTCGTGGGATTTGCTGATACAACTGGGTAGTAAACTCTTCGTTAAATGCATTTTTTTCCATTTTCATAAAGGTGTTCAATTTATTGAACTATGAGCTGCAACTTATACAATTATTTTAACTGTGCTACTTGCAGATTTACAAATAAAGTTACTCGCCATCTAGTGGTACAAACTTAAAGTAGTATTGTTTGTCTCGGGGGTCGCGATGAAAGATCTGTTCCTCTGAGGAAACGGAACGAGAAGAGGAGTTGAAATAATAATTTCGAAAATTACGCCATCAACTTCGTATATTATTGACTCTTCACCTTACAGCTAAACTTATCCTACTGATCGCGCAACGATCTACCTGATTACGCTTGAACTCAAAATAAGACAATGATAATAAATTTTATAATATTGTAAATGGTAATTTTTAAATCTTCAGACCATTATTTATATCGAGCATTGCTACCAGGTTTATTATTTATCCTAACTCAAACATCGAGGTTTCGCATTTATACACTCAAGTCGGATATACACGAAAATTTTACATTGTCGAGCCAATCAAAAGAGATCCGTCAGATGTATACCTGACACATACGCATAGTAGTAGTAGTAATAGTAAGAGCCTAGAGCTCGAGCGAAGAGAGCGCCCAATTTATAGGTATAAGCACCTCATCCCGCGTCAGCCCTCGGCTCATATTTTGTGAATTCATAGCTTTATATTAAGTATAAAATAGGGAAGACGAAAGAGAGAGAGAGAGAGAGAGGGAGAAGGAAGAAAGTGGAAAAAAATAAAATGAAAGGGTGTAAGCGCGTTCGTCTCCCGTGTGCGTAGCTCGCGCGCTAACCTATGTATGCGAAAGCCTATCTCGCGAAAATTTGAAAGGGAAATATTCCTCTCTCTCGAAAATTCGTATCAGCGCGGAGAGAGAGTGAGTGGAGCATCTCGCGTTCTATACTCTTTCTCTCTTTCTCTCTCCTGCCGTATATATCTCGAGGGTGTGCCCAGGGAGCTGGAACCCGCCCTCGCGCGCGCGCCTCACCCTCACCCTCGATTCATATATGTATATTCACGCGCACAGACACAGACACACACACAAACACACACGTGCACGCACAAAATAGAAAGGGGAGTACTTCTTTCTCTATTTTCCTTGTCGTTTCGTCTCTTTTCCTCGTGTGCACAAGTGCGCTCGCTAGTTCTATATATATATAAATAAATATACATACGCGTACACACATGCGTGTTGTACGCATATATAGGATGCGCTCAGCGAGCCCTACAGACCGGCATGTACCTCTGTAACAAGTATACGCATATAGTAAGACGCGTACGTATACATGCCGAGTATAGGTTTATAACGTCGGACGCCCCATGCGGCAATACGCACACACGCACGCATGTGTGGGGCCGTGGCACACACGTATTGATTTGGCTCTCGCCAATATACATGTAGATATATTTTTTTTTTTTTTATATATGTGAGCGTCTTCTCTTTCTGTCTATCTCTCTCGCTCGCTCGGCTATACACTGCCAGTGGAATCGACCCTTTTTTTTTCCTTCTTTTTTCCTTTCTTCGGCATCTCCTTACACGTAAACTATGAGGCATGCATACACGTAAACAGCGAGCGAGCGCCTCTATTTTTTCCTGTGCTCTCTCTCTCTCTCTCTCTCTCTCTCTCTGTCGAGCTATAAGGCTTGGAACTGAATTCCTCCTATTTTCTTCTATATATGTGCAGCCAGCGAATATAACCTCACGAGGGCGAAGGGGGATGGGAGGGTGAGCAAAGCTCTATCTCTCTAGCATCTCCTCCTACTACCTTTGCACACATATATACACCGCTCCTTCATGCTTGCGATGCTGCTGCTTATATGCAGAAAAGCTATATATGCGCGTCTATCTTCTCGCTCTTCTCTCTATATGTACGTGCAGCAGCAGCAGCAGCTCCTCGACTCTCTCTTTCTCGTAAGCGCACAACCACCACCTCTATATACCTCTCTTCCCGGTTGCGAGTATCCTGAGCTTTTGAAGCCTCGAGCTAGCTATACATGTCGACATTGTTACCGCGCGAGGTGCACTAGTTCCAACTCTTTCGCTTCGTCTCTCTCTCTACTACACTCGCTTCCATAAACCTATATACGTTGTATGCTTATATTTGAGCGCGCTTCATATATTCAGGTTGTAGCCTCGGTTTATGCAGGATACGATGCAAGCCACCATATCGCGTACGAGGCTCGAGCTGAAAATAAGACTTTGGCAGTTAAACTATATGTATACCTGCGTGCCAAAGAGAGTATAGAGCGTGGCACCGTCGTATAACCGCGGCATTTCTAATGGCTTTTTATTCGAGCACAACGAACTATATACCACGCGCAACATTTCCTCATATCGCGATATTGAACGTAATAGAAGATGATCATTCCGTTAAAGTAATTTTTCTTTTTCAACATTTTGCCACTCTCATCCTGTATTTTTTGCTTTTTGTTTTGTTTTTAGTTTCACTTTGAGTTTCAATTTTATATGTTGCTCGGGCATGGAAATTTGCAGTAAGCCAAGCCGACGACGAAGCATCTCGCACGCGAGGAAAAGGAACGACGTTAGTAGCAGCGGCGGCAAAAGTCACGATATAAAAACAAAACGAGAAATAGACGCGCGCATAAGAAGAAAATTTCCATTTACATCATCGCATTACAGTCAACGGGGGATTCTGCCGCGTCGTTGCCTTTCAAATCCGAGCTGGCGCGCACACCTCGGCAGCAGCAGCTCTCGCGCTACCTCGACCTCCCCAAATGAAGGATATATGAATGAGAGCGTAAAGAAAAAAAAGAAGACGTAAAATACATTATGTATACACGTATGGCACGGTGGGCATAAACGAGATGAAGATCGCGGGATTACTCCTTTCTCTTTCTCTCTCTTTAGTCAAATGAAATCGAATCGATCGACGTAGTCGTCGTCGTCGTCGTCGCATAGGGAATAAAGATATCCTCGTGAGAATTTGTCCCTTTAATTCGAGCACAAGTGTCTGGAGATTATCGCAAAGGAATCGGTTGAAAGAGACAGAGAGAGCACTGCCCCTGGAATTTCACCACGCTATGTCTCTTGCGCCACTTATTCGCATTACAAGTTCGTATACGCTCCTCGTCTCGTACTTTACCAACGCGGAAGCCTCGCAACGTTTTCCTTTGACAACGGACGAGTCTTATGACTGATATACGTGACCCATTATATGAATCAAACGAGTTCATTTTATTACTTACAACAACTCCAATTTACGCCCTTGGTGAGTCCCACTTCGATCGAGTCGGACTCAAATTTTATATTCGACATTGAAATAACTTACAAGTATGAAATATCTAAACTTCAAACGAAAGCTGGAAATATCTTGTCATTCGCCACATACGCAATATCCACCGCTATACTTTAAACTTTTATTTCCCTCCGAAAGCTCGAGTATACAGACGACGCGGGCGGATCGAGCTTCGACGCGAATCCTCAAGGCCTATAGCTCTGTCTCCCTCTCGACTCATATGTACGGGATAAATAAAAAGGTGCCGCCTGCTGCTGCTGCCGCTGCCAACGTAATCGCATTTCATGTATTCGGTATTTCGGCAATCCAGGCGGGCGCGTGCACAACAAGATCGAGAGCGGCATCAGCATCAGCCACCTACGCAACCCTAACGCGATGAACCGAACGCGCGCAGACGTTGTCATGGAGACTACTGCTGCCGACTAGAGAGAGAGAGAATTCCTGACGACTGTATGTAGCGGAGGCTCTTTGACTATATGCTACGTATATGTATATATATGTGGAGGAGAGCAGGGAAAAGGACGACGGCACACCATACATGTGATGCGTGTTGCGTGTCATGCGACGTCGACGACGACGTATACTAGGCTACGACGACGTTGGCGTCGGCGGCAGCAGCAGCAGCACATAGTGCCACTAGTTGTAGCAGCAGCAGCCCCTTCGCTTCGCAAGGCCTCTGCGATTCTGATTGGGCGCTATTTTTTTCCGATAAGGGTGCTGCGCGCACCATGTTTTTCGTTATATTCCGCAGCGTATATATATAGCAGTACAGTATGTGAGCATACACCCGACGTGACTGCCTGCTACTGCTGCTGCTGCTGCCTGTCAGTCCTTACGTGTATTTTTCTCAGACGTGCCCCGAATCAAGCGAAAAAGCATCGGTTCGTGCAAATTTTACTCTTTTCCATCACGTGTGCGTATGTACGTGTGTCTGTGTATGTGCGCGTGCGCCTCCATGTATACTTGCATATGCTCGCAGCGTGTGGATGTCTCGCCCACCCGCGCACGTTCGCTCGCTCTCGTTGTATATACCTCTCGTCATTGTGCCTCGTGCTCTCCCAAGAGTTGTTTCGTGTTTCTGTATCGGGCGAGCGAGCGAGCGCGCGCGCGCGCGCGAAATTTTCCCGGGTAAAATATATCTCACAGTGCTATGATAATGCATATCGAGGCTCTCGTATATACAACGCAGTGCGCATGAAGCGAGTGTTTTTTTTTCTTCTCTTTTACAATTAAAGAACGATACGTGTCCTTTCTACAACTGGCCAATTTTTACGAGGATCGAATTTCACTGATAATCCAGGTAAATATTTTAGCTATACTAGATGTAGAGATGAAGGCTATAAATAATCAAGATTGAACCCGTGCCTGCAAGCTCAACAGCATCAGCCAATACTTGTATGAAATAGACCTTTTACGATAAGCGAATTGCCTATACAAGTGTAATAAACCCGCGTGCACTTGTTTTTCGGCGCGTAATTTGAAGATAGGTGATAGCTTTTGCTTTTTAAACCCTCCAAAAAGTGAAAGTTGTCAATATAACTTTTTCTGGACCGAAATCAATCTACGTATCTTCGTGCATCCCGCTAGTTCAGCAGCGACCAACAAATTTTCCGTTTGTTTTTTTACCATGTACAAATATATACCTAACATTTCTTCCCGTAAATACTTCTGCTCTTTTGTAAATTTATCGTTAGCATTATGTCAAAGCAGTTTCTACGCTGTCTATTCATCCTGCATCGCGAAAATCTCTCGACGAAACTGACGCGAAAAAAATTCCTCGATGCGCATTGAAACAAAAGCAAATAATAGGCGATATAACACACATTCGGCAAGTACTTTGCATACGCACGTCAATGTGCATAAATGACTGAAAAATGCATGTACACACAGACATCTATGTATAGACGTAAAATCCTGGAGTAATGGAGCTAGAGATCCGCGTGAGTAATCCGCAAACTTTTCACGTATCGCACATATACTTTTCCAGCAACTTTGCAAAGCTTCTGTCGTGAATACTTATACGTATGTGCAGTATAGTTTTACTTTTTCTGCGAGAGAAGACTTTAAAGTCGAGAGAAAACGAAATAAACAACTGCTTGTGCGCTTAGAGAGGCTATGAGCGTCGAAAGAAGACAGGTAACGCTACGCTTTCCTTTTTCCATCGCTCTTCAATCTCAGCAGCGGCAGCAGCAGCACCTTCCTCCTACCTACATCCCGTATATTTATTTATCAACGGTATATAAAGCATTTGTCAAGGCAGTGGAAGGTCTTTGAAGACGAGAGATCGAAGGAAGTTTTCAAAGTGAGAGAGAAAGAGACAACGGGAGAATTCCGCGAGGAGAGGATTTAGCTTTATTTCGATATTCGACGGTACTTATAGATACGCTTGCACATTATCATATTCATCTTGTGCCAGCAGTCGCTTCATACAGATACGATTAAAGAAAAGAAACACAAACACACATACGGACACAGCCAGATTTATGCTGGGTAATACCGAGCTCTTTCGAAGTTTACATGTATATAATATATATAAGAGAAGAGGATGTGAATCGTCGCAGCAGCTGAAACAAAGGAACGCGTGGATCGCCCACCGCAAGAGACGTCCGAAGGATTCACAGGTTAGCCGTCCCTCCAGCAATGCGACAGTGACAGGATGCGAAATGGACGTGCGCGTACAGATATATATACGAGCAGCGGCGAGAGAGAGAACAAGACGAATGATCTTCCACGGGAGTCCATCAATGCGCGCGGGGACCGAAAATTGACGGACGTACGCATTTTATGTACGGAACTTCGATCGTCCCTTTTTTTATCCCTTTCTTCGCTCGGTCGTTTCTTTGTATTCGTATCCCCGTTCTCTCTCGCTCTTAATCACGATGTAAGAGACTAATCCCGAATTCGAATACGTATCGACTCTTGTCAACCAAAGGGACATCGAATTAGCCTAAACGATACGATCCTTCTGATCGGCACAGACTTCTTTTTCGGAAGCTGTCGTTCGACTTGTAAGAATGGGCACCGAAAGCAATTTGAACGCGTCAGCGATCCACCTGCGGTTCTGTTTATCTTCGCCGATTTTAATGAAAATTGATGGTGTCATTATACCGTTCTTTCTGGGCTATTACCATCTCCGTGTAACGACTTCATTAATTATCATTATGCGTCTCGTTATTTATGTAGCTATGGCGTAAATTTTTTTATTGCCGATCTAGTAAGGGGATTAAAATGCGCATGTAGAATGTAGATGGAATGTAAATGGCAAATATCGGCGCTCGTCTCGGTAAATCCATCAAGGTATCAAACCAGTTAGCTGTTTCAATGCTAAATAGTTGGAAACTCGGGCTCTATAATATATGCATAGCAAACGAATTGTCACGCGGCTGTATACAAGAGACGCGAACGGGGGGAGGCTAAGTAATGGAATTTCGAGAGTGAGAGTACAACACGAAGTGGTTGCAAAGCCAAGCTTCGGTGCAAGAGAGCGAGAGATAAAGAGAAAGAGAGAGAGAGAAAGCGCGAAAGCCGGAGAATGAGAATGATAGAGAAAACGAGGACAACGACCGGCGCCCGCCGTCTGAGGGTTGTAGGTTAATTAATTCCGGGATGTATAAAGCCACCCCTCGACTCGCTGCTACTGCCGCCGCTGCCACTGCACGCGCGCGCGGGCGCTTGCCTTCATAAACTATTATCAAGGTCGCGCGCTCTTTCTCTCTCTCTCGCTCTCGCTTGTTTCGCTTAAACTGTGCCACTGGAACTGCTTCAAAGGGAGTCACTTAATCTTCCGCTTTAAGATGCGGAGCTTTAATAAAGTATAAAGTGGCTTTTAATGGTGAATTATAGAGACGATTGGCGCGGTACGGTGTATATTTTTTGTCCGCGATGATTTTCTTACTCTTTCAATTGAATTCACCATCACAGAAATATTTTACACACCAAATACTGGTTAATTACGTGGTTCTTTTAAAACGTTCCCTTAACTTATAGAAATATTTTTATACTGACACTTGCGGATTTGGGTATGAAAGTACTCGACATCTAGTGGTGAAGGCTTGAAGTAGTATTATTGTACTAAAGTGCAGTTGAAAACTGATCTAAATTTTTTGAAACAATTAAATTCATCATTTAATTACAAAATAGTGTGAATGATCATTTTTTCTAAACTATGCGATTATACTATTGAGTATTTCTACCATGGCATAAATAAAATTTATTAATTAGAATTATTTATGAATGAAAGCATGAATACCAATAACATTTGTTATTAAATATTTAAGAAATATAATACATACATTTGTATTTCAAAGTTACCAACGACTCAGCAAATTAATTCACGAAGGATTGGCAAACGACGTCATACATGAAAAATCACAAGAATATCAACGTGAAAAGAGAGTACGAAACTCTCAACCCCGATAGATTTTATATTTTAACCAAAGCCAAGCTACTCCCCACACACATACACACACTCGTGTTTAGGAACGGCGTAGAAAAGCAAGGAAAATTTTTTTTTTCCAAGGCAATACATGCACGCGCGTACACACAACAATAATGTACACACACGGAGGGGTAGAGATATGCTCAAGACGTGCACGGCACGCACATACACAGAGACCCATAGAGTCGCGAGTACGTCTGATTCGTTGCGGGAAAAATGGCGTACACAGCAGCAGTGGCAGCAGCTCGAGCTCGTTTACGTATACAAAAATTCCTTTCACGAATCTCCAATCTTCTGGACCACTTCTCCGATCGAGCCGCGGCGCGCTTCGTTTTCTCCGCAATGCTGGCATCGCAAACGTACGGGGCGGTGGCGTCTCTCGTTGACGTGCGCCGCACACTCGCGTACCTACTTATATACCTACACACACACACGCACACATCTATAATATGCATTTATACATGCGCGCTTACATTATAATGGCGTAGTGGATGTATATACCGCGTATAAGCTTGCGGATTTTGCCGGGCAGAAGGCATTTCCCATGTAAATGTATACCGGCATTCATCAGGGGCTATTGTGATGCGCCACAGCAGTAGCGGCTCCTCCTACGCTATACATACGTACACCGGCAAATATTTCTTTGGCCAATCCTACAGTCCTGCGTCGACTCGAAGGAGAGACAGAGAGAGAGAGAGAGAGAAAGAAAGAAAGAGAAAAATAGAGAGAAAGCAAAACTGTCGTACGGAAAGAGGAAGAAAAAGCTCTCGAGCCCCCCGACTGACTTTTCCTTCGAGTCGAAAGTCGCCCGGACAATGCAAGTTTACATATATAGCGGTTCGAGGCCCGTTTCAGCATTCATCGTTGCTGTGTGTATATAAGGACTATACCCCGCACACGGTACGCCACGGCGTGCGTGTGCATTTAAAATTCAAAATAGAAAATGCACGCGGCAAATTTCCCGTACGGAATATCAAGCGTGTTATATACGGCTAAAGGCGCGCACACACATACATTCGTGCCTGTATATATAGCTCGCGATCTTTGCCTCCTTTTAGCGAGTCTTTCCACGTGCCTGTATAATAATAAAATGCCATAGCGAGTGCGTAGTTTCGAGACTCGAGCGCGGGCCGAGCTTTTTTCTCGCGCTTTAACCGCATTTATTCACACATGCCATTTAACGTGTGCATATATTGCACGTGTATTTATCTTAGCGTAGTTCGGTGCCGTTTCGATCCACACATGTGTGGTCGTAAACGCGTGTGTGTATATGCCGTTTGACATTCTTGCGCTACTATCGAATATGCGTATCGCGCATTATATTATATTTATATAATACACATACGTACCGATATGCTGAGGCCGAGAAGAATCGCCTCAAGGCGGGTTTTATATACCTTTTATTCCTAAGCTTCGATTATTTTTATCGGGCGTTTATTATAGAGAGAATATGCAAACTTTTTTACATTACTATTCGTTGCGATACTTTCTTATTTTATAATATATGTTATTTGAATTCAATGCGCCTGTTCGAGCAAATTTTTCCGTCCGTCGTGCGTACAACCACGCGCCTGATATAAACTCGATCTAGCTAATACAGAAGGTAGCAAGAAACTTAGAGGAAAAAAAAAACGTGATCGAAGCAAGGTGCACACATGTACGGCTCTTAACACGTCCATTACGCGTCCATATCGAAGCTCATAAATTTCGTGCCTAAGCAGGAGTGGCTCCGAAAAATTGCTCAAATAAGTCACGATTTCTAGATCGCGATACGACAAGTCAAAGGCAAGTCTGCGACCACTGGTACGGCACAAATGGCGCGCAATAATAACGATCGCGATTATCGCGTAAATGGGCGAGCTTGTTCCGCGACCGAGACTCCTCGATTCGTCGAGATCCCAGAGGCAGGTGCGGAATTAGAGCAGCGACGTTCCTCGCGTGTACACTGCTTATAAATATAATATATATACCTATTCATTATACTCGTATTAGAAGCCTAGCGCGCGGTGAGTGGCCTTTCGGACCCAACGGACTATTAATATCGTCGCCGCATATTTACGCACGTAATATATCTTTTATCGTATACACGAGAATACAATACGTTATACGGCAACGATTTTTTGGCTCGTATAAATTAAAAATGATACACGTAAGTAATTTCAAATTCGTTTGGGAGCCGTGTTGCCTGCTAATTGAGTTTCCATTATACCCGACGCGCGATCGCTCGGTGGCGGCAGAAGCAGCAGCAGCAGCAGCCGGAAGATCAGCGCGAACGATCTGACCGGTGCCTAGCAGCTATATATCGCGATAACGATCTCGTGAAGGGGCATTACACTCCGAGAGATGCTACTAACACGTCTTTTTCCAATGACGATGATGATCGCGCGGCGATCGGCTTTTGTATGGAGCCACAGAACTCCCCCCGCACGCGCACGCATCAAGCCTCACCTGCGCCTTTGTACATGTAATGCGCTTGTACGCACGCCTTTCTTTTAGGCCATATACATCGTTCTTCGCAAGGTATGAAGAGCATCTCTCTTTCTCTTTCCTCATTTCTCCGCCGGCTAATTATGTCTTTTGCTCTTCTGCTTGCTTTCCTGTGGGTACACGTGCGCTCATTGTGCTGCTGCTGCTGCTGCTGCATCTGGTCTGGTCCTCTCAGCTCCGGCCACGATGTGCAATTATACACATTGCATTATACGCGAGGTCTGGTATTAAGTTATAATGATCGCGATTCTCCTCGCCACTGCACACACACACACACACACACACATAAATAAATACGTGCCTTTCATGTGCTTTTAATTGAATAGAGAAGGAGGAGGCCCCACCACGTTGTGAGCTCGATTATACGCTCGCGCCACTGCAGTGGGTTACGTTGATACATAAAGAGCCTGTATAGAATGTCCATCAAGGGCCACCGAGCCTGCATATATCATTACATAAGTAGATGTATATTATACTTCACCCACTGAGCTTGCGTGCAAAGGGCCCAATTCAATGGTTTAGCGCTCAAAAATTATCACATGAAACTGCATACGATATATGTATCGCCCCGTCGATCTTTGCTTTTTTATTTTATGGCTCTATCGCTTTTGCGCAATTTGGAATAATTCATACACGCACGCACCTTCGTATTGCGCACCACCACCACCACTACTACTACCACAAAAACGTCGAGATATGTTATTTTGAATTATGAATGCCGCATGCGTGCACACAGCTCGCAAAACTAGATTTGAGGACTCGAGCGCGTATGAAATGAAAATTTCGAGTTGCCGGGTGTTACACGCATGCAGTGCGCGAGAGAGAATTCGTTTCTAATCCAAAGTGTCAAGATTGCATATTACATACATACACACACACAGTGGCGCGCGTTTATGCAAAGCAGCGCGCGAAGGGCGTCAATCGAAGAGAGAGAGAAGGAGGTGAGAAAAATTTGCATAGGGGACCTTGCATACGCGGCGTCGGCCGTTGTTAAATTCATTCGTAATATCGAATTATCGATCGAATGTGTTGTAGCGCGTCGTCGTCGTCGCAGTTATGTCGAGCTATTACATGGTAATAACTCCGCGGAGCTTCACTTCGGGGGTCAGCAGGCGGTCTATACAGCACATTATGCGACGCGTACGGTAATTCAGCGCCGCGCAATGTTCGATTGCACACATACGCGCACGGGGGTATGTATAATGTACGAAGTGTATGTACGAGGGAGCAAATTTGCATACCGAAGAAGCCGAGCGCGCGGGCAAAGTAATCTCTAATAATAATAACGTGTGCGTGTGTAGCTATACACGTCGATTTGGGCCTGCCCGAATACGTACACCTGATTTCCGACGACGACAATCGCTCGAGTTCACACATGCATGCACGGACGTGTTATATTTATATGCAAAGAAAAGGCGAGACTGCCTAGAAGCTCTGTCGGCGATTATTTCTCGTTAACCGGAGCGCCCGTGCACCTTCTCTATGCGAGTACACTTTCTTCTCCTGTGAACGGGCGATCGTTTCTTTAATTGGGGAAGCGTATACGAGCTTGGATGCAGTGTGCAATTTCGGCATGCGGATTTGCTTAACCGGATTTTTCACGCTTCGATACGTGCGTCTATGCAAAGCCCTGGCGACAAAATAATAGCGAGTCTTGAGGCGTGCGTGCATAGATTAATATTATACGAACGGCCAAAACTAAACGATTGACAGGTAAATTTGCGTGTAGTTCGCAAGACGCCTATAGATGCGCGCGTAGAGAGAGCTTGCTTGACTGCCTATATATACAGACTGACTGCTAACTATTGAAAATGATGAACGCTTACAAGAGCGAATGTAAAATTCATTTTGCGCGTGAAATTAATTGCCATGAAATCGCTATGTACGCGAGCAAAGTTTACACATTTTGTTTCGATCCAAAATCCATTTGGCTCATTTCGATGAATGGATTTTTTTTATAGAATTTTATTCAACTTTCCTCAATTTGTGATTGCTTGAACTAAGATTTATTTTAAATTTTTTCAAAACTTCACTTTTTATACTATTTTTTAAAATTTTTTAAGATTTTTCTTGCTTTATATTTTAAAAAATTGTAACGATTAATTTTTTTTAATTTATTTATTTGAACGATGTAGTGGAAATTATGCTACATTAAATAACACTAGATATTACAAAAAATAAAACCGCTGCCAATTTATTGGCAAAGACCTTCCTCATATAAAATAATATTAACAAAAGGCATCGGTTTTTAACGTGAAAATTCGTATTTTTAAATTTTGATTCACAGTCTAGTGTCCTAAGTACCAGTAGATCACGACCATCAGGATTGATTGATTGATTGATTGTTTTTATTTGATCGGACCGTGGGGATTAACCCCATGTGGCCCAGAAGATGTTACAGTTGAGTATATACATTAATTTTTACAAGTTAGCATAGAATAGTAGTAGTTAAATTTCACAAACTACTATAAGAAAAAGTTTGAGTTGGAATAACAATTTACAATATTTACAAATTTCTAATTTAGAGTAACAATGAATAATTTACAAAAATTTGCGCGCACACACTCCGATTGCATTATACTAATCACATACATACAGGCATTTGTTGGTAATTCAATGTAGTTTCCAAATATATAAACCAAATTGTCCTACGAGGTCTGGTTCAAAATCTCGTTTTCGAGCCTATCACAGAGCTTCCTCTATGAGGAAGCAATATAAATATGTTTATCGCCATAATGAGCTTTAGCCTTTATTGGCTGCAATGCAAATACGACGTAAATCTCTGTTCATCAACTGGTCGATGATCATTTCACAGCAGAGAATTGGCAGTCGGTTGTGTATCAGCTCCATGAAGCAGTCCAGTGCCCAGCTCCGGATAAATCTTCTCACTAGTTTCTCGCACAGATACACGGCGCAAGTCTGAATAATAGTCCTTTCGGGAAGAAAATTATTAAGATGCTCTTTAAAACGTACCCCATTTCCTACTAGACTTAAGATTAGATCATGATTATAATGCTTTTCTAAAAACCTAAAGTAGTCGGCACAAGTGAGTCGTTTATCCGCCTTTTTAGGTGACAGCCGAACAAAGTCGTAGAACGACATGCTCGGTATTATCATCAACTTTTTCGATTCACTCACGAAATTTTCGTCCTCAAACCAAGATTCGTCGAATTTCACCTTCATCTCGAACAATCCATCCCTGGCCAAAAACACCATGATCATCAAGGCGTCGCTTAAATCCAATTCGTATCCTCCTTTCTCTAGGCTCTCAATGACACCCAGAATGCCCAATGTTACTGTTAATTTAAATTGAATTGTATGTCCAAATAATGCCTTGTAAATTGTGACATATTCGAGGAAATCACGATCAGTGGGAAAAATGAAGTTTGACAGATCAGCACCATGATCCAAGAGTACACCGACCATATGCGGCTTTAGAGTCGCCACGGCCCATTGCAGTGGTGTTCGGTCCTCGTTGTCGAGGGCATTGACTAGCAACGTTTGATGTCTCTCGTCGCAGATCTCAAATAATATCTTCGCCATACCATCACCTGAGTAAAACTTGCAAATGATTTGTAAAGATGTCAATCCCTCCGCATTGGTTAAATGCGGATCTGAGCCTCCTCTCAGCAGCAATTCAACTACCTTTTTGTGGCCTTTACTCAGAGCCAAGTGTAATGGTGTGTTTCCCCACTCGTCTCGCGCGTCGATCTGCACTGGATGGTATTTTTCGTCGCTGAGCTCGAATAACATCTTTGCCAATTCGTCATTATCGTATTTACTCTCGCAAATAATGTGGAGGGGCGTCGATCCACACTTTTTGGCCAAGTTAGGATCGGCGCCATTTCGCAACAACACTCGAGTATAGTTTTTACAGCCACGGCGCACAACCTCGTGTAACGGTGCCCGACCCAACTTGTCTCGAGCGTCGATCTGAACCGTCTGCTGGATTTCGTTGTTGATTCTGAAGAATAGCTCCGCCAATTCAAGTGCAGCGTCGGATTTATTGCAAATACAGTGCAAAGGTGTCGTACCCTTGTCATCGGGCAAATTTGGATCGATGCCTCTTCTCAGCAGCAGCTCGACCAAACTATCGTTGGGGCCAACCAGAGCATAATGTAGGGCTGTTCGACCCAACCTATCCTGAGCGTTGATCTGAACCGTCTGCTGGATTTCGTCGTTGATTCTGAAGAATAGATCCAACCATTCACGATCATTCCTACTGCAAATCAAGTGCAGAGGTGTCACTCCCTTCTTATCGGCTGTGTTAGGATCGGCACCTTTTTTCAGCAGCAACTTCGCCAACACTCTGCTGTTGTTCTCCACAGCCAAGTATAGCGGCGTTTCACCCGACTGGTTTTCGACGTCGATCTGCACTGGATGGTATTTTTCGTCACTGAGCTCGAATAACATCTTCGCAAATTCGACGTTATTGTAGCGATACTTGCATATGTTGTGCAAAGGGGTCATTCCTTCCTTATTGGCTGCATTCGGGTTTCACCTCTTTTCAACAGCAATTCAACGCTTTTCCCGTCTCCGCGCCGAAGAGCCAAGTGCAGTGGCGAGTCACCTGTTTCTGGCGCGAGGCAATTGGGATCAACTTGGCCGTGTTCGAGAAATTTCTCCACTATGCCATTCAAGCCATGCCTGCACGCTACGTGGAAATGCGTTAATCCAAATTCATCGGTGTAATTAACGTCAAATCTCATGTAAATCTTGAAAAGCTTCTCAATTAGATCAGTGCATTTTAAAAATTCATTTTGTCCAAACGTATGATGCACTGGTGTAGTGCGACGTGGCGATGGCTTGCCGTTATTATCAACGTCGGGCTTGTCTTTGTAACCAGTGCGATCCACGAACTCAATGATTGCAAGTGCGTCAGAGCTTTGATTCTTCAAATACATGCAGATACAATCCGTGAGTAGAATATCGATTTCTTCGGGTCTGAAAATATCCCGGAGGTTAAGATATGAGACCGTGAGCCACGGTTTGACGATGCTAGAAAGTTGATAGATAAATCGAGCTCGTTTAACTTTGCACTGCCAGTTGACATTTTTTCGTGATTCCTTCAATCTTTCTAATTGTGTATAATACACGGACATTTTTCACAATTTAAAATAATATTCACTTTTTTCACAAAAATCACTGACTGCAAACGATTCGATCTGTCTAACTTGTTCACGCTGCGACTTCGTAACACTATTTGAAAGTAATGTTACTTGACGATGTGGAAGGCACGCACGTGTAGATGTATCTTCTCGTATTATTTTAATTGGTTAAAATGACCACGCCGCACATGCCGCATCCGACGCATATACTTTCCAATATGTATTGAGTGTAAACGCGTGCGCATAGCCATCCATCTCCAGTTGCTTGTACTGAAGTGAAAGGCACGAATTTTGAAAAGTATCTCGTCGCACAAAACTATGTATCCCCTTATAAAAGTTTATCCATTAGAGAAGCTGTCAAAAAATTTTCAGATGAAAATATTGAAAATTGTTGATTTTTTATCAGTCTTCCTCGGTCATCCTGCAGTCCTGCGGTGGGCAGGATATTTCCTGACAGGATCGTCGGAAACCAAAATTCGACAAATTTCTTAAAGTTTATACTCTTAGTTAGTGATCGAACGAAGGGAAAGTAAAAAAAAATAAAAATGAAAACTGATAATTTGGCACGAGTTTGAATGACTTTTTTGTCCATATTGAGCAAAAATACGCACATATTCGGCAAAAAATATCTACTGTGGCTATAACCCTTACATGTATTGCTACTCAATTTGTTATACATAAGTAGCAGAATTACACGGCGTGCAAACACATGTACACGGAAGGTGCACGCACGTACGCAGTTGTAATCTAGATTTTTTTTACTTCGCCTTTGAATCAAACGTATACTCTCCACCCCCGCGCTGTCGAATATTGACCAGGAAGTGCAGACGACTGTCGGGTACGCATTTATATACGTGTATATAAACGTACCGAGAGGCGCGCAGGTATTATGCGTACACGCACATACACACGGACACACGTGACGGTCGGCGTACGAGGGGTACTTCATATACACGCATTATAAGCGGGAGAAAGAGAGAAAAGCAGCGAAGGACGCGTTAACGCGCGTGCATACATTATGCGAGGCAGCGTGCGCGAAAGAACGCAACATCTGCCTCTTGTACGCACTATATAGTACATTTTATATATATGTAACAGAGAGGCGTCGAGTCGTGTACGCGTAATAGACGTAAAAAAACCTCGTGAGAGACGCCAAAGGAATTGCCTCTGCTTGCGTGAATGTACAAGTACCCGCGGACGACAGCCCGGAAGCGCCGGTGGACGCGACGCACATTGTCATTGTTTGCATGTGTGTACGCGTTACATACGCCGAGTGCGGATACGTATTATAAGCGCCGCGCGTTTATATGTAACCTCGTGCGATTAATATAATGTGCCACGGGCGCTCGTCGTGTACGCGCCCCACGCGCGAGCTTCAACGACGTTTACGCGTAGAGATTTCTTTTGCGAGCCGCGCAATTGTGCAGCTTTTGCGGGCTCCATTCAGCGATTCTCTGCCGCTAGCCCAGCTGACAACGTGAGTGTACGAGGTCTGCGCTGTCTTTAAATAGCATATGAGAGCTTGACAATTTCAACAACGGTATGTGAAAACAATGCATCTGCGCGCCAAAGGACGTGGCGAAGACGATGAGCTCGTATTTATAATGCACGCAGATTCTTGTCAACGGGTTTCTCGTCACTTCGCGGTTATAAGAATACTTTTTTTCACTAAAACTGAAAATCAAAAAATTGACAATATCATGTCAAATGTCTTGCACGCGTATTTATCGAACTTTAAATTATGTTTTCATTGCGTGTTTACAATAAGATTAGACTGGGCCATCTCTTGTCCAAAACAATCGGCTTTTTTTGTACCGACTGAGATCATTTAAGTCTCAAATTATACTTATGAGCAACATACCAAAGACACACATTGTGCGCATTATTAAGTTTATGCACTTTGCCCGAGTCAATTTTATAATCGTGCTTTGAAAAATTTGCTATTTCGATTGTTTCGACCCGTTTCGGTTAAACACTTTTACATAATGAAAAGAAGGCAACTGTATAGTTTAAATGCTATAAAACTAGTTAAGTCGAGTCCTTGTACAATGAGCGTTAATTTTTGGAGCCCGAGTATAACTCGCCTGTGACACAGGCAACCGCGTGAGCTCTCGAGCTCTTGGTATTGCCCCCTGAGCGGCGGGCCTAATTTACCTGTACGGTGTGTGTAAATGGTGCTGCCGATCGGCCAGGCGCGTCTACAAAGGTACTGTTGATTAATAACAGGCACGATCATCGCTGATTCGGCGAAATTTATGCAACTCGTTGCACTTGAAGTATTTTAATTCGTGCGAAGCCACGTGAAACACGCGCTTTTGAAGTCGCTCGAGGAATTTTCCTTAAAATTCCTCACCCGCGAAAAATATTGAAACGCACTTGGTGTGCTCGCGTATACTTCGCGGCAAATCCGGGCGGTAAAATATTATTACAAGGCAAATACAACGCAAGGGACGAGGGCGGGAAAAAAAGAAAGAGAAAAAGAAAAAAGTCGGATTTTTGAACTTTCTTCTTTTACGCGCGCAGCCTATAGTGGGTGAAGTTGTTTGTAAAATAACGCCACCGCCGACACAGCTCTCGAGTCGCGGAAGGGAAAACTCAAAAAAGTTTTACGCGCGTCGAAGTTTGCACGCGGCACGTGTCCCGAGCATGCAGAGATACGGTCGAGAACGAGGGTATACGTGTGCACTCTCGACGTGCACGCACTTTTATTCTGGACCAAGAGCCGTTGTTGGCTGTGCACAAAGTATGTACATATTTATGCAAACCTGGAGGGATCGCGTATATTTAGACGCGATGGTTAAATCGCCCGGTAAATTCGCTCAACGTTTCACTTCATCGGCAAATGCCTTGGGTGTAGATGTAAAAAATTATTCACGAGTCTCGATGGATAATAATCACCCTAATCCCATACGTGACTTATATATGCACGTACTCGAGCGCAATGAATTTTTTCGACCGATGAGAGGTGAGTGACAAAAAGACATCGCCATCGCAGAAACATATAATGCCCCCAAATAGCGGAGAAAGATGAATCGAGGCACACATACATTGAGGGAGAGAGAGAGAGTGAGATGGATATGCTATGTGTCTCCCACCCGCATGTTATATGCCCATTCAGACTAAGCGATGTAACGACGACGACGACGACGACGACGACGACAAGAGAGAGACAGTTGAGAAGACCATGCACAAGGCAGCCAAGCAAGCTCCGCAGCAGAGACCTGTCGCTCGAGAGACTCTGATAATTTCGGTGACTCTCTCTCTCAGAGCAGCAGCAGCTCACAGCGATGCATCGATCAATCGGTCGTCGTCGTCGTCGTCGTGTATAGCAGCTCAGTATATAGAGCGTCGCGCGGGCGCTGCACAAAAAGGGAAACGAATTGCTGAAGGGTATAGCAGCTATATATAGCAAGCGAGGCTGCAGAGTAAAAGACAGCAGCAACAGTGCCGACTCGGCTAATCGGAATCCATCAAATTAGTCTGCCCTGCCGCAACGTATAAATACAAGCGCGTATTTTATATATGTGTAAGAAGGATTCATGCGCGTCTACCCGATAGAGTCTGCAGATTTTCTACATTCCACGATCGGCCCAAGTACCTAATACGTATAAGCATCTATACAAGGGCACACACACACGAGTGTATGAGTGATATCCATGCACGACGTTGTCGTCGTCGAGTCTTCATTGCCGCGAGAGATCGAGCGAGGGATAAAAAATAAGAAGAAAAAAAAAACGCCGTCCCTCGAGATCGAGAGCTAGCTATAACTGAGGAAAGAGGCGCACAGACGCGACGGAGAGGAGGATCTCGTATATAGCCGATTTACAGTTTACTGCGTGGCGTGTATACTACACCACACACATACACAGCAGCCCTTGTCTCGAATCTGCCATAAACACGACAATAGGCGCGCGCGCGCGCGAGCGGCTTAAAATACGCCCGGCGACCGCCGATTTCTTATACTCCGATATTGCTGAGTCGAGAGCTGTGTCGCGCGCGACGCGTAAGATAAAAAAGAAGAAGATGAAGAAGAAAGGGAAAAAAGGAAAGACGTCTATCTCGTTGTGCATGTGCGCGGTTATATGTCATATCGATACTTTGGCACTGCCGCATATATATTATTATAACTCCGATCTCGTCGTTGTATGCGCCGAAGATCCAGCTCTGCAAGTCATCTCGCGCATTTTTAAGCTCGCCTCAGTCCCGCTACACATGTATTTTAAAGGATAGCAGTACTGGTAAATAGGTAAATGGCCGAAGAGATCGTCGGGACACACGTATATCCTATAATGTACATAAGAAGTTCGACGGGTAGGTGGGTGGGTGGGTGGGGGATGCATTAGGAGATTGTTCGACGGGCTTGTTTACGAGGGCCGCCCTCCGCTATGTAATAGCGGATTTTCTATATATTATCCCCGTGCATAGCTCCCGACGCACATGATCGGTGTCGTCGTCGTCGTCGTTCTCCTCTCGAGCTCTCGTACAAGGAAAAAAACGCGTACATAGCAAAGTCGAGCTCGTGCATATAACTCCCAACGACAAACTGCTCTCGACTATAGCTGTACGTATAGGTATATAACATTGTTGGGTAGATATATGCAGATCTGTTTACGCGGCGCAGCAGCAAGTACAGTGGCGTGTAATCTCAGCGGAGCACTTTCGGTTGCCGCCGACGCCGCCGACGCCGCCGCTGCCGTTGCAATACAAAGAGGAGAAGCGAGCGACGATATCAGCCCGGACCATCGCGCGCCAAGAAAGAGGATGAGCAGGAGGAGGAGGAGTTGCCGCACTTTGCCGATACTTCGAGGGCTAGGCTCTCAAGCAGTTTCTCTCCTATTTTTGCGCCAAACACCGAACGTATAACCCATGTATCCCATATCGTACATACGCATACATTGTATACACGTATACTGCTGCAAAATGCAGAGACTTTGCTCGTGCGCTGCACGGACAGAAACGCTTGAATCTCGTTACGCCCCTACCTGTATGTAGAATAATTTTTACATTCGTTCTTTGAGAGTAATTTTCTTTTTTGTGTCTCTGGTTTAAATGCTCAACAAATTATGACCCAATCGCCAAAAAATTACAATTTAAAATATTTTGAATTACTTCATCAATAATTGACTTGTTTTATGTGATTTTTCTATTGTAATTATATTAAGATTATTGTATTTTAAATAATCTGAAAATGACAATTTGATCTTTTCCAAAAATTAAGACCAATTTTGAATCACTTTAATAGTATATTTTGCACCTAGGGAGTGAAAAACTGGAAAGTCTCAGAGCACGTGTAATTTATCATCCGAGGCGAAGCCGAGGTTGATAATCACGTGCTCTGAGACTTTCTTTTTTCGCTACATAGGTGCAAATACAATTTTTTGTGAATCCCCAGCCTAAAGTAACATTTTGGTTTTGCTCAGTGGGAGTAAAATGTTACTTTAGGTTGGGGTAGCACAAAAATACAATAATACTACTTCAATACTTCACCACTAGATGGCGAATACCTTTAACTACAAATATCTGCAAGTGACAAAGCAAAAATGAATGTATAAGTATGGTTTTGACAATTATTCAAATTATATGCATGTGTTCAACTCCATCTCATATGATATCCATTTCTTCAATAGAATAATGAAAAATAATTTCGATAAATCGTTGTTATTCATAGACCCATGTATATAACTTCGCTCAGCTTTGTGCAACGAACGTTGCCACTAGTACCTAATATCAGTGCATAAGAAATTCTTATTTCCACTTTCTTTCAAGACTTGCACATTGTTCCAGCGGTTGTTCGATTTTACTGCGGATTTTTAATCTTTCCATTCAAGGTTTTCCTCCTGTACAATATCGATTCCAGGCAAAAACGTACCATACGTGTTGTGGGATAGGAATTTAGTAACTTTTTGCATCTGAACTTGAAGAGATATCTTTCTGCGCTAAGACAACGAATCATACGACTTCCCGTATAGAAAACTAAGGCGTACATATTGACGTGAAATTCCGTACAACTCGTTAAGGAGTGAGCAAGGTTCACGACGTGCCGATGTCAAATCGCACGCAAACCGCCGATAAACGGCAACTGCGCGGCGCCGCGTGCCCGATTTAGATTCGCTCGCAGCGCGCAGCCGGCTCGCACTCGCGCCTCGTGGCCCAAAAGGCTAATTCATATCCAAGGCACGTCCGTATAGGAACAACACCGACGTAACTGCAACAGCAGCAACAGCAGTGGCGGCAACAGCCACAGGGGTCTCGCGAAAAATTCCCCCGCGTAAATATTTGCATCGATCGCACAGACTCCGAAAATGCTCGCGTGCCGCGACTGACCGATCGGGTTTTGGCACACGGTATTATACATACGTAGGCATGCGGTGACTGCGCGAAGAGCTCTGTATACGCACGTAAACACGTACAGGCCCGCGTGATCGCGCGTACATATCTCTCGGTACAGACTCGATGAAAAAAAAAAAAAGAAAAGGAGGAAAGAAAGAATCGAAGAGTAAGACAAAAAAAGAGGGTAAAGAGTGGCAAGGCAGCAGCAGCAGCAGCAACCGGCCGGCAAGTCGAAATTGCATTTAAATAATTGCTTGAGGCCATCAGTCGACGAGAGAGCGAGCGAGAGAGTGATCAGACTGTACGGGCAGATGCGGATTTCATGCTGCATAAATATTATACGCGCGTGTGTGTGTGCGTACGCGTCCGCTGATCGTCGAACTGCATGCGCCGATGTTTGTCTTTTCGTGCTGCACTGCTGCTGCTGCTGCTGCTGCTGCTGCCGTATAGTTGTTACTGCACACACAAGTTGCGGCTACTTTATATAGGGTGTGCGGCACCACCTTTGGATATATCCACCGATATATATCGAGCGACGCGACGACCGCCGGCTATTCGTCGATCGGCAGCAATATACATTCATACTTCTGCAGCTGCACAGTCCTTCGACTGCACAAGTTCGAGACTCGTCTCTCTCTCTCTCTCGAGCTCGAGCTCGACGCGAGCCCGTGTACACGCATTATAATGTATTTACTGCGCGTCGAGTGCAGCAGTCCAACTGGAGCGGCGATGCAGACATTCTACATATAACGTGATATTCGGGTCGAGTCGACTATACACGCCCGGCTAATCGGCAATCTGCGATTAGCCCCCGTATCCCCCGAAACAATTAGAGTACGCGTTTATTGCGTTATACTTGACGCACATGCCGCACAGAGCGAGGCCTGGATACGTAATTGCGATCGAGTATAGCAGCAGCAGCTCGCGAGCAGCCGGGTGCCGAGCGCGCGGATCGGTAGCGATCGTAACGATCGAATGCAGCATTTTATGACGAAGGCAGCGAGAGGAAAGAGAGTGTTAATAATATAATGCAGCGCGTATATGCCGGCGCGCGCGAGCGAACGAGTAATAATCGAGCTGGCGAGCGAATAATATCGTGTGTATGCGCGTGCGCGCGCGCGTTACGACTTTATCAACGTCAACGAGGGCTGCGCCGCGCACGAGGCTCACGATACACAGCATGCAGTCGCTAAAGACAAATTTCTCGCTCGTTTTTTTCGAGAGTTGGAAAGAGAGAGGACTCGATTATAAATAAATAGATTAGTTAAAAGAATAGTTATTTGTGTAACAAGTGGCCAAAAGGCGTTTTTGGGCACGAGTGTGCGGAAAAAGACACGAGTGCCGGCTATGCCGGCACGAGTGGGTGTTTTTTTCGCACACTGTGCGCAAAAAGCTGGGCACGTGTTGCATACAAAATTTTATAGCACTGCGTGTCTTAAGTTCACATTTAAGGCACGCTTTTCGGTGGTATAAGTCGCACATTCTGGCACCGCGTCGCGCCTATCGCACTCGCTGCGCTCGTGCGCTAACCTCACTCCGCGGTACCAGAATGTGCGACTTATAACTCGGAAAAGGGGGCATAAATGTGAACTTAGCACAGTGCTATAAAAAAGTATATTGTACACGTGTCATAAGTAGCACATTATGAGCACGGCAGAAGCACCCTCGCTGCGCTCGGGCGCTTTACTCTGCCGTGCCATAATCTGCTGCTTATGCCACTGTTTCATAATGTACTATTATAGCACTGCGTGGCATAAGTTCACATCTATGGCACGCTTTTCGGTGGCATAAGTCGCAAATTCTGGCACCGCTGCGTTCGCATCACACTCGCATACGCTCGTGCGCTAACCTCACTTCGCGCTACCAGAAAGTGCGACTCATGGCTCGGAAAAGGGGGCATAAATGTGAACTTTGCACAGTACTATAAAATGTTGTTCGATACTCGGGCCATAGGGGACACTTTTCGGCCAAGCTATTAGGACCCTCGCTGGGCTCGGGCCCTAAACTACGCCGTGCCAAAAAGTGTTACTTATGGCACTTATATCGAAAATTACTATTATTGGCGTTCTCGACCGCAACGTTTTTGTATATTTTTCATCAAACTATCTACTACTACAACGACGTACTCTTGATTCCATCTCGATTGCTGCGGGCTCGAGAGCTCCAAAGGATTAGCGAATATTATTATTTTTCCACCTATATGTGCGTATGCGCGACCAATGATAATGTGGCGGGAGTGCGCGACAACATTTCGTTATTATTATCATTATTATGAACATTTATATACTGCGCGAGAGTCCGCGTGCCAGAACGCGATTTATGGGACGGGATTTTGTAACTCTCGATAAAAAAAAAAGAAGTTTCCGAGACATTGACAAGTGACAAATATTTTAATCACGGGTTTCTATACATAAGTACGTTGTACGTACATAACACGCGAGCTGTGGAATCTCGTCGCGCGGATTCGTTTTATACACCGCACGTTATAATAAGTGCGACCTGCAGTGTATGCGTGTAATTTCAGCCCATACTTATAACTGCCAAAGCAATTCGCGCGCAGTGCAGCGTACGCTTATACGCACACTTACTATATCCGTAGCCGCGAATCGTTACTTCTTGCGAATTCGTCAACTCTCTCTCTCTCGCGATGTTTTTCCGCGACGCGCTTGCACCGCGCGGAATATCTCATTCGCATGGAAATTAATTGCATAAAGTTTTGCCGTTATTTCTCTTATGGTTGAAGCTGCGTGTTGGATCGTCTTCGCGGGACGCGAGCTTTAGAGCTGCGTGCGTATACGAAACGCACGCACATATACAGGCTGGGCTTTCTCGGGCATTTTTTAACGCTTGAAATTGAATTATTTTATTGCCGCAGATAAAATTTAATACTCTCCAATTACTGGCAGTAAAAGCGTTTTATGACTTCTTACTCTCGGGGGCTCTTATACATATATGAGCAATTCTCTAAATGAAACGCATTTTTGGAGGTAGAATCGCGGCAAATTTTTTTTTCAACCTAAGCGGATACGGACCCCTGGGAAATGTTTTTGGGGGTCCTAGGAACATGAACCCACGTAGGAACCATTGAAATTTCAATAGTGCTTACTTTCATAGCTACTTTTGTGATTTAGAGGACGAAAAATCATGTTTTCTCGTTAGTACGGCTAATTACTCAATTTCTAAGTCGTTGAAAAAGTATCAAAACTGATCTTAAAAAAATAACTGGCTACTGTGTTCGATAGGAAATGTTCTCAGCTTTCCAATGGTGATATCAGATTTTCCAATAAGTTGCACATTCACCGAGAAAATCGCCATCAAACATGCCAAGCTAAATATCTCGAAAAACTCGGTACGGAAAAAGTGATCTTTGAGGTTTATTTTCGATTTTTCCTCGTGAAAATGAAATTTATCGAAAAATCTAACTACACCATAAGAAAGCGGAGGAAATTTTCTATCGAAATCATATCTTCATTTATTTTTTCAGTGGAATTACAATGTTATACATCGGAATTTCTTTTACGTTGTTCGCTGTTTTCTGTTTCCGAGCTGATACAGCGCGGTCGCGAGGTTTTCGGCACGCTACAGTCAAAACTAGCTCGTAATTCCACTGAAAAAATAAATGAAGATATGATTTCGATAGAAAATTTCCTCCGCTTTCTTATGGTGTAGTCAGATTTTTCGATAAATTTCATTTTCACGAGGAAAAATCGAAAATAAACCTCAAAGATCACTTTTTCCGTACCGAGTTTTTCGAGATATTTAGCTTGGCATGTTTGATGGCGATTTTCTCGGTGAATGTGCGACTTATCGGAAAATCTGACACCACCATTGGAAAGCTGAGAAAATTTCCTATTGAACACAGCAGTCAGTTATTTTTTTTAGATGAGTTTTGATACTTTTTCAGCGACTTAGAAATTGAGTAATTAGCCGTATTTACGAGAAAACATGATTTTTCGTCCTCTAAATCACAAAAGTAGCTATAAAAGTAAGCACTATTGAAATTTCAATGGTTCCTACGTGGTTACATATTCCTAGGACCCCCAAAAACATTTCCCAGGGGTCCGTATCCGCTTAGGTTGAAAAAAAAATTTGCCGCGATTCTACCTCCAAAAATGCGTTTCATTTAGAGAATTGCTCATATAATACGATCGCTTCGCCTTCGCCTCGCGACTCGACGACTGCGCGTACTCGACGCTGGGCTGTGCGCTTTTTACATCCTCGAATGCGCGTATCGAACTTTTATTTTCAAATGTACGTGTGTGTGTGTGTGTGTGGGTATGTATTGCTCCGCGAGAGATCTCTTTTCCTCGTACGTATACGCGCGGTCGTGTGTAACGCCGCATTATGCTGGTCTTAAAAAGCGAGAGAAAAAAAAACAAGAATCGACGTGCGAGCAAAAGCTCATGAGCAGGAAGCACGCGAATATGTGCTCGTGTGTAACGACATAATTCAATAACAATTGATTTCGAGCTGATGATAGGCTGCTCATATACACAATAAAAAGAAGAGGATAGTTTCGAAACAATTATCGCGTTTACTTTCGAGCTCGTGAATTAAAGCAATTAGAGAAACCTCAAAGTGTGCCTGTGTATAATAATATATAACATGCAACAGCATAAAGCGCTAAGAAGAGCGCCGAAGACAGAAAGTGAGCGAGAGAGAGAGAGACTTTATTTTTTCGAACACCTCGACCGCGGCAAAACTAACACACGGCAACTGTACAAAGCCCGCACCGAACAATGAAGTTATATCAGAAATACACGAACGCCGATGTGCGGTCTTAATTTCTCTGGTTAACTTCTTACGAAGGCATAAAAAAAAAAGAAAAGAAAGACGACGCGAGAGAGTAGGGAGGCAGAGAAAAAAAACGTGGCAAAAGACATTCGAGGAAAGAATCGGTAAAAGTCAAGTACCTTTCGAGTATTATACACACAACTGTTCTTTTGCACGCGCGCAGCTCGTCGGGGCTCTCTCTCTCTCTCCTTGCGATTTAACTGCGCTTGGCAAACTCTCGGACGGACATAAAAGTTTTGACGTCAATCAGTTGGCAGGGCACTGACATAATGTGGCCCGTTAAGGGAGATCGTTCTGCATACTAATGCAGAACCTTCTCATTACGAACTCGTAAAACTATGCCGAGAGCCCGAGAGCCGAGAGAGAGAGCAAGAAAGAAATATCGCTCAAAGCCGAAGAAATAAAAGAGAAGTCATATTATAGTCTCTCTCTCTCTCTTTCTGTCTTGCTTTTAGAGTCGTGAATGCGCCGGCGCTGCAGTTTATACGGTGCATCTATGTATATAAAGTGCACGCTGAGGCCTTGTGTATATATACAGCAGAGGCCGAGGCGAAGAAAAACAACGACGACGACGACGAAGAAGAAGAAGATGAAGAAGAAGAGAAGGAAAGCAGAGGAAGACGAAGGTACAGAGAGCTAAACCAGTTTGGCTGGGCGTGTTGTTGCACAGGGCGGAATGCTCAGTTCCCACGTGGAAAGCTGGCCTTCGGTCCACCTGCAGTAACCAGCAATACGCACTCACACACACACATAGAGTATACCAGCACGTCGGGTGAAAGCACGAGAAAAGAAGAGGTAAAAGAAGAAGAAGAAGAAGAAGAAGAAGAAGCAGCAAAGGCAGACGGCAGCATCCAGCCGCGGAATTCCTGTAAGGCCGCAAAGTCATCTCTACGGCGCCCAACGTGCACTCACTCGGCTGCAACTTTGCCATGCTGCTGCTGCTTCTGCGAATTTCGCTAAACAATTGATTGTGTCTGGTTTTTCGATAATGCAGGCCTAAGTATAAGAACCTGCTGCTGCTTCGGCTGCTGCCATTGCTGCCCTCGGGGTAATTGGTTCATTTGGCTATCATTGTGAAAGCTCGCAGAGAGAGAGAGACTTTGCATACATATCGAATGCATCCTATCGCCCACGCTCGATCGAAACAAGTAAGTTACGACGAGCGCACGCCCCCGCAGCAGCAGCAGCCCCAGCAACGGCACAGATATTTATTCAAATTCAGGTAGCCCTTGTCCTCTTTTTTTTTCTTTCTCTTTCTCTCTGTCCTGCACCGAGACAGAAGAGAGAAACTTATCGGCGGAATAATTACGGATGAGTTTCGAAGCCAAGGGTGCTCAAACGCGGGGCGAGAGATTTACGTAAATTCGATACACGGACGCGGAGATCGTCCGGCGCGGCCTTGCGGTTGAAAATTGAGTCAACTGCCGAGTGCGCAGTTTATACACTACTTTTTTCGAGCTGCATGCAAACACCATCGCACCGCACATGCCGACTCGCACCTTTCGATAATGCAACGTTTATTTTATGTATTCCTTCGTTTTCGTTCGGCTCGCTGTGGCAAATTATACGAAGCACCAGATGTACAACACACAACGCGCCTGCCTCGTGTATAATGTGCTTTTTTGCGTTGAAAGCTCAATTTGTATAAAAGAGATGAAAGATCTCGGACGTATTATTCAAGAACAATTTAGCGATCACGTGCGGCTATTGGCGGGGCAAATTGCAGTTTCTATAACGAGTGAATAGAGCTGCGAGAGGAAAAAATAAGAACGCGTTCGGCTCCGTATACGCGTAAATAGCGCATGCATATAATATCGGTTCAAGTACCGCAGAGCGTTTCCCTTCTCGATAAAGATTTCTGCCGTTTGCGAGCGCCCAGCAACATATTGCATATTGACCGAAGAGTTCCAAGTACGCGCGCACGCAGCCGGACAAAATAAAAAAGTGTTCTCTCTATACGCAGATGTAGCTATAGAAAAAAATGCATCACCGCCGCCACCATACACGCCTGCAATCCCAGTGTGCAGTGCAGGAAAAAAGGAGCCTAGCAACTGTTCCCTTTTTTTTTGTAGCACTGCACTTAACGCTTTTTCTGCCCTATACGACTATTACTACGCTATGCACGGCGCGCGGTGCATGCGAAGAGGTAAGAAGAGAAAAAAACAGGAACGAAAGGGAAGGAAGCAAGCAAGCAAGCAAGAAGGCGCGCAACAAAAAAAAGGACATTGTTACAATGGACTAGGTGCATCCTATAAACGCGCTCGGATGCAGTAGGCCAGCTGACGATCACGCGTGCATTTATGCAGCAGAAGTGGTACTAGCATTATGTTTATACATGTTATACAGAGCAGCTCGACGCGCGAGCAGCACTGGTTCAACAGCTGTCAATGATCGAGCTGCTGAGCGAAGCCAGACTCGTTGTATGCCGCTGCTGCACACCTCCGATAATGCGTCAGCATTATTTCTAATTTCGTGCACAGCTTGCGCGAGTAATTATACAATCTGTATTACAGGCTGCATATAGGCTCTCTATAGCTCTGCAACTTCCCGTCTGTCTCTCGAATTCACGATTGCTGGCTCTTGCCGAATTGGAAATGGAAGTTTGGAGTGCAATATAATACACGCACGCAGGCGCATCGGGCTAATGTCTCAGTTATATATCCTACACCATTAGAACCAGTGTGCGAGGTATAATTGCCAATTTCTGACGTTCGGCTCGTTCGTTGAGCGCCCCGTTCCGATGAGCTTCGATTTATCCGATGCTAACGAAGAGAACGATATCGGCGCGGTGTACACGATGCACAAATACAACTGCTGCATAGAGCGGCCGTCCGACATATGTACATCCGACTGTCCAAAACTTCGGAGATAACTTTAGGAATTGATATTGCGTACGTGCGCTGGAACTTTTTCCAAGAACGATTCGATGCCGAGTACGATCATCGTGTGCAGCTGCATAGCGTAACTCAATCTGGCGCATGTACGCGGATAGAACGCAACACACAATCGAGTTAATGAAAAATAGCAGATCTCGTCCGCGGAAAATGTAGGACGTGTCGGGAATTTATTGCCGATCTCCGCGGTGGCGGCGGGCTAGCTATATACGAGTCAACGGCTTACGTAAACCCCCGGCTTTTATTCAAAGCTCGCGATCGCGTCGATCGCTGCGCGGCACTGCGAAATATCTTCTCTCTCTCTCTCTCTCTCTCTCTCTCTCGATGCACGAATGATATATAAAAACGATTGTCATTATATATCGTCGATATATAGCATAAAGGCAATTAAAATAAGCGACGCGTGGCTGCCTTGCTGGATGGTACAGGTATATAATGCGAAACAATAGCCCGCGCGCACATGCACGGCATGCATGCATGCATGCAGCGCGCGGAGATCACGACGGAAAAGGCGATCGGCGGCGGCAATTGTCTCTGCGCCGTTCGCTAGTTTATATATTGTACATATAGGCACGCGCATACATTAAAGGCGCGCGCGCGCGCGCAATCAAGCAGCATGCATCTTACGGCCGTACAGTGGAATCTAATTATTGCGAGCGAGCCGAGCCGAGCGCACAAAGCGCGACACAAGTGGGAAGACGTGATCATAAAAATCAATAGCTCCATGAGAGAGAGAGCGAGAGGCAATATATATACAATGCAAAGAGAACAAAGAGACGACACTTATTAAACGTATACGAAGGAAATATTTCGCCGCTGAGCGTTCGATCGCTGTTTCTGCGCGCGTTGCGAATTAAATTAGGCACGCGCGCGCGCTATACCTCGGCCAAGTATACGCAATTATGTCATCAACGTAGCTGTTAGTAGGCTGTGCAAAAGCAGCGGCGGCAGTAGCAGCCATACATTATTAATACATCGATTCCGCGAGGCAATATACGATAAAAAAAAAAGAAGAAGAAAGAAAAGGCGAAAAATTGTAATGGCGCGTAAGCACGTGCTTAATATAAATGTATAACGTGGTGTATACGCAACTGCGCGCGGCGCGAGATCGAGTTCATTAATATGCGCGCTGTACGTGGGTGCTTTTTATAATACTTTTAGCGGCAGTAGCAGCAACAACCCGCGCAATTAAGCCTCTATGGCTTGCTTGCTTGCAGTGATTCGCGAGCAAAGAAATTTTCTGCCAGCCAATACTAGGATCTTTGGGCAAACACGCACACACGTGTTGTAAGCTTTATTGCTAGCCGCTTGTACACTTATAATGTTGTAGAATGCGTCGTGCATTGCACAAGTGTGTAAATACGCTATAATGCGCAGCCCGCGCTCGCGCACGTAATAATATCCAATGGCTCGGCGAGCGAGCCGCCATCGCCGTCGCCACATTCCTGGCGGCTTTTATATATACAATAATATAATGACGTCGCGCCGATAAATAATCCTGCCTCTACACGTGTATAATAGCTGCATTTCCAATTTAACCCGTGGAGTGGATATACACGCGCGCATTATTGTACGACGGCAACGCCACGCGCTAATATATGCACAACATGAATGTATAAATGTACGAGACTATTAGCGTCCAAGTTTTACTCGATTCGCTCGACAGCGAGAGAAGAGAAAAAAACAATTTAATCGCGCAAAATATACAAAGTAACTCTGTATACCGTACAGAGGAAATGACGATCTCTGATGGTTGCGAATTTTGCTGTAAGTGCACGCTCGTATCTTTACATATCGCCTATCTTGAGTCAATTTTTTTTTCTTTTTTTTTCGTGAGCTTTTGCGCACATCACTATCCGCAAAGACTGCAACAACCTAACTCAATAAAAAAATTAACCCTTATCAGTTCTTTACCTTTTTACATCATTGAGGGCTGTATGTACGAAATTCAAGCTTCATATGTATAATAGTTACCTAAGTTTCTGGCGAGAGTTAGATTATAGGCTGCATATAGGTAGTTTCAGAGCAGCCCAACAATATATATTTATGGTGAAAAAAGTAGCTCCGGAGCGACTACTCCGCGGCTACTGCACAGACTCGACGTGAAACGTCTCTAGCTCGCGTCTTAACAATAGGTACTGCTACATACGTAGCTCGCGATTTCGACTTTTATCGGCTCAACGCTCATTATATTATTATATACAGCTGCACTACTGCTTCTACTGCTGTTTCAGCGCAGCAAATTTACGGCGCAGTTTTAGTTCGCGAGCGACCGATTGTGATCGTTATGACGTTTAAGGCTGCAGTTTTCCGCGCGAGCGATGTATCGCATGTGCTGCAGGCACATATTACACGTACATCTGTGCGCGCTACATAGCTGCCAGTTCAGCAGCGGCATTGACTCTCGAGAAGTTTGAGATAAATGAACGGCAAATCAATGGCCTATCGTTCAAACTACACCGTACTCGCATAATATCGGCTGCGTTGCACCACTATAACGTTTATTAGAAATATTTAATTGCGTCAACGCGCAAAGTACGATTTCGCCTTATGTGCGCAGCTTAACGATGTCTTTCTTGTAGAAATCCGCGAGTTTATTGTTATAAATATGATAGATTGCATCGAGGCGTTTCTTCATTTCAGTTGATTGTGCATCACATAGTTGATGATACGAGCGTTGAAACAATTTCCAGATCAGAACAGAAGACAGATAAATAACAATTAAAACGAAAAGCAATAACGATTAGATAGGATGTCCTTAGAACCGATTTCTGTGTTCTTTAATTCGCACCACTGCTGTTTATATGGTCGTGCATTCAATTGCTCCCCAGGTACTTCTTGACTGCAGCTTTTACTTTTGAGATTATCGCTGCCGAGCATATAAATCGAGCCATATGCTTAATCCTCATAGCAATTCGCAATATTATGATAATTATATGATCATCCAAATAAACGTAAATGCAACAATGAAAGCTAAAAATACATTTTTTATATATGTCACTTACCAAGGCGAGTTGGCGGCTTCCTCGAAACTAGCCAAAGTGCGTTCTTGCTGCAGAATGGAGAAGAGATCGTGCAACTCGGTAAGTTGCTCGTCTCTAGCAGCACTGACTGTCGCTAAAATCTGAAATGATTTAATTTTTTTTAGTAATGTGTAACTTGCGGATTATGTACAAACTTTTTAAAAAAATATTAAATTCTTCAATTAACTGAGACATATGCACAGCTATCGTGTATGTACGTTAAAAATAATTCCTGGATCATAATAATTAACCAGAGTCTCCTGACTCAAAAACCACATTAGACATAGCTCGCTTGAAAAGACGAAGTGACTGTCAAGTAAAATCCTCATCGACTGCATGCACTGAATCTGGTAAACATTCGAACGCGCCGAGAAACTCGAAGGAACTGTATACTAAATACCGAGATGCGACGCTGCACGGTCGATCATCCTCTATGCACCAAGATAGGCGTTTCACGATCGTTGTCTCGGCTAGCCCCGCGGCTAGTTTCTCTCGCGCGCGCGCGCGACCATAATAGCTGCAGTACTCCTGGCGCGCGCGAGAGAGAGACGGTATAAAGATTAGGCGAGCCGCGAGAATTGCGACAGCTCTTCTAGCCGCTGCTGCTGTTGGCTTTTTATTGACACTGCAGCTAGCTGCAATGGCTAACACGCACACACACACAAACCGGAATATATATAATATATAACGTCGAGAGCGCATACCTGTCACACTTTTCATTGCTTTTGCCGCGCATGTCCTGCTATTCAATCTCCTATTCAGTAGCTGACCTACGCGTCTCTCTGTGCTGCTATTTGTTGATTTTTTGTCGCTCTCGCTCTTTCTTATTCTTTCGTTCGACGTGTCACGTCGCGCGCGAATGTTTATTGAAGCTCGCGACGCTCCTTTTTCAAGCTAATAGAAGATTTACAAACAGATTCTGCGGGCGCGTATTCTTCTTACGTGTCTTATGTGTGTGTGTGTGTGCAGCTCTCGGCTTCTGTAGAAGCCACATGCATACGTGTATCTACGAGCATTCATCGAGGCCCGTCTCTATCTCTCGGGAGGCTTTCAGCGGCACAGTCTATTTGACCAACGCGCGTATATACATTATACTGTAGCGCGTCAGGCAAGGCATTTTAGAATGCACTCGATAATATAATTATGCTAATGGAAGTGTCGTTTCTCTGGAGCCGCGCGCCAAGCGCCTCGCCTGTTGCTGCGGCTGCTGCTGCTGCTGCTACTGACGCTACTGCGAGACACGCGCAGTATTCGCAATAATCATTGAAATTAACCCATCGATCTTCCCGAGGGGATTATACGAGCCCGTATTATACAGAGTAGCCACGTTTTGCGGTATAAATAGTATAAGCACACGCGCGTCTTTTATGGTGTATCGCCAGGCTACTTGCGCGTTTTCTCGGACACGTCGGGGGAGCGAAGAGAGGAGAGAAAGAGCTTCAGCTTTTATCCTCGATCAAGCTAATGCCCGATCGGTCGAGTGTCCTTCTTTTTTTTTTGCGTAACCGCGGCTACAAAGTTTTTTTCCATATTCTAAGTGGCTCGGTCCATACCCGCGTTTGGATACAATTATGTCGCAAGCTCCTAGAGTGCAACAAAAAATATATGTTGAAAAAGTTGAGCGAAATTAACGATTGAAGAATAAAACTGAAGTTTTCTTTCAAAGCTCCGCGGAGGTTGACACAGTGATTAATCAAATTACAAAATATTCTAATTTATAAGTAGGCGAAAAATTATGGAAAATTTCGTTAGATAATGATTTTTTTACACAAACCCAATGAAAAAAAAAACAGATTCGTGCTGCACAATCAGACGCCGGCGCGCTCAGAGAAGCTCGAGAGCTCGAAGTGCGCGCAGAAAGATCTGCGAACGAAGGACGTGGAAAGGCGCGGCGACGCGAAGGAATCACATATATTATATACCCACATACACACACACGTACCGACATAATATACATGTATAAACGCGTTGCAGAAGGACAAATTGCGATGCAGTGCATGAGCCGAGGATTTCTCTGAATATTTGGCGTGATTTTGACGTATTGTTAGTCCCCGCGCACGAGGAGGATCGTCTCAACATATTTATCCTTACTGCCTTCTTCTTCTTCTTTTTTTTCTCTCCTCCTTCGACTTTCCCCCCTCGTACGCGCCTGCTTTCGTCGTTCGCTCGCTCGACGGATTATATGCTGTGTATATTTTTGTGCGCTGCGAAGCTGCATTTCGTCCAGAGGCGAGCGAGTCTCGTTTATGTATGTATCGTATTCGTATGTGTGTATGTACAGCGACGGTTGTGCGGTGCAGCAATGCACGCGGTGCTTATTTCGCATGCAGTGGACGGCGACGTTTTGTATTCCACGACGTTTTTACGGCTCGAGTCGCATATAAGTCGCGGAAGTTCTCGCCATGCAGCAGCGGCTCGTCTCTCGGCACGGACTCGCGGCGGTCCACATATATATACGCACACTCACACACACACACACACACACACACACACACACACACACAAAAGCGTACATTATACGGAGTACAGGTACGCGGCTTCTGGAACGCTTCTTACTGCGATCGAATAGGCGCAAGTAAATGCATTGGTGTATGTGAGTGTGTGTGTGTGTGTGTGAGTGTAAACGTTGAGGAGGATCCACATATATATAAATAAAAGCCGTTCACGAGTAGCATCGACAATCGATCTCGCGTCTCGAGCCGTAAGTGCAGCAGTCGTTATCCAGCTTCGAACTGTATATGTAGCGATATATGTTTGTACGTCGTGTCCCCGCGTGGCCATTCGCCAAGTCCATTTCGCTCGATAGGCAATTCTGTATATCTGCATCGCTGCACGGTGAACGGCTAATACATCGAGATTCAGAGAACGAGAGATAGAGAGAACTGATGATTCCCATCTACCGAGCTCGCTGAGACACTATTATTATTGACGTCTTCGGTCCACGACTTTTAAAGTTAAATTCCCCGCGATCTTTTTATTATAGCAAATATATTTATAACGATTGTGAGAAGTCGCTTACTAAAAGGCTCACGAGATGACATTTATGTATCTGATCTTAGAGCGCATACGTGTACGTACGACGAATATTATATATTGTCCACTTTAACGTCGTCGCGAGTTGCGTTACGACACACGGCGTGCCCACAGCCCCGGAGAAACTGCGATCGTGGACGAACTGAGAGAAAGAAAAGAAGTAACATCTTATATTAATATTTTCGAGTATCTGTGATTGTGTTCGAATGCATGGTATGTACAGAGTTTAAAATCCTCGCGAAAAACTCAGAGTTTCACTCAGTGTGGGAACTCTAAATCCGTTTTTGGAGCTGTCACGCTATCATTCGAAGATTCTTCTTATTTGTTTGGAGAATGAAGGCTAAAGCTTCCGACGTCGTTGACATTTTTAGCTTTTTTGTATAATCACTGACGTTATTTAATTTTACATACTTTTCATGTCAATCGAGCAAAAAAATTTTTTTATAAAAAGTGAAGCAACTAGTTCAAACGTCTATTCGAGTTTCAATTTTCCTGCAGTTCCATTTAGAGCTCCTCATCGATTCATATTACATATCGGGTCAGCATTCTGCAACCAAGGTTGCCACTAGTACAGCGAGCCACACATATTATATGCTGTGTATACAAGACCGTGCTAGCATACACAGACGGACAGAAAAAATGCATCTCGCGACACTGACACATACATCTTCTCTTTCTCTCTCTTTCGAGCGCGCGCGGCAACGTTATTACAAGCCTTTTACCCGCAGGACAAAGAGTGCAGTCGCAAGCGCGCGCGTACATATATGATACGAGCGCCGAATCTTTTCACGTGGACGCGTCGTTGTTGCTGCGCTGCAGGCGTTGCAGCAGCATCATCAGCTTGCGTACGCTCGCTGATATTGAAAGAAGGAAAAAATGTCGACGCGAACTTCGTCGTGGCAGAGCCAGGCATTTTGCAGGTACACATTCTATATACAAGTGCGTTATATTACACATATGTTCTTTGAGAGAGAGAAAGAGAGCTTGGCACGCGCGTGTACGTCCGTGTGCCAAATGCATTGCAAAACAAGAATGCTACATGCGCAGCTACTTTCTCTCGATTCGTTTACGCACTTTCTTGGCTGCACGAGCATGATTTACACATTTCTCATGCTGCTCAGTGACAAACGCGTAATATATCTGACCATCGGCAAAAAAAAAAGAAGCGAATCGGTCTGTACGTGCACAGCAACTCTGGTTTCGATAGATGAAGGTATTGTGATCTCTGGCTGTGCCCGTCGAGCTTCGGGTTAAACAATATACAGAGTCACCTTTGCATTTACATAATTGAAACTAATCGATTGTGTCTTTTCAATAGAAGAACGAAAATAATAAATAACCAACTTAATATCTTAAAAAACTGATTTAGCTACAAATAATGGAAGACGCGAGAAATTTTCAAATCTGTCCCTTCGGTCCCTCGCATACACACGATCGACCAATTCTCGATCCACCAAAAAACCGGTTCTAACGGTTTTCCAATGTAGCAGCAGCAGCGATCTCAAACATCTTCGTGGTGCTGCTGCTGCTCAAGGATACATATATCGTTGTTCAAGCCGTGAAGCATATACACGATATTGCTGTATCTGCTTTAGTTTCCCTTTCTCTTCGATCGTCCGTACGTGTGTTGCTTGTTGGTTCTCTTCTCTGTGTGCGTGTGTATTTCTTTTCTTCTGTTCTTTATTTTTCGTTCGGTTCCCCCCCGCTCTGCGGCGCAGGTGCATGTACATACACAATATGATGCTAATTTTTGCCAATGCCTCTCGGGATGTAGTATATCTCTATACCAGATCCACGAAACGTACAAATTATCCCGTGAGCTGCACGCGGGGCCCTTTTTCGGTGCTGCAGCGCGCTGTCAATGTAACGACGTCTTTGACAAAATTCATCAACGAGCGTGTAAAGCTCATTTAAGTGCTCGGTAATTACGTTTGGAAACTAGATTCTCTCTCGCCATATTGTAACCTATGATCTTACCCCGACGTACTTCGTCGGTTACGTGTGTCCCTTAGCTCTGTGGATCCGTTCTGCACGTCCAAGGTCTACCTGTAATTCATGCAATACGGGAAAGGAAAGCTCTTTACACTCACACATCCATCAAGAATCAAACACTCCATATAACAATAACAACTACCAGGTTTATTCGTATAAAACAAACAATATACACGGCCTCAGAGAGTACCCGAATACCCGGTCGACGGCAGACGCAACGATCGTAGCCCTGGTGGGCGCGTCGGCGCGTACGACTCACAAATACAACGACTAAGATCTGGGCCGCCCGACTCACCACACGATGTCGAGATCTTCTCCTGGTCCAGATCCACCCTTGGTTGTCCTTGTGGTCTGCTCGGCCGTTGGATTCGCTGGTTCTCTCTCGCGCACTCGGATCGACTCGCACCGGCCCTCGCACTCTTTACTCCGGCGACGTAGGATCTTACTAGCCGCGCGGTACTCGTCAATCCGACCTAGACATCCCCCAGGATGTCGCACTCAACTCTCACACTCGAGCTCTATTCGCTCTCAAGGCACATCTTCGACTCCTTTCTCCTATTCATCTGTACGTTCTCGTATGTCAACGTATACGCGTGTTTACGTTCTATTCTTTCACACTTGGCGCTCACATGAAATCATATTCAAAACACAATTATTAATAACGATTCTTATAACTAACTATACACTCGGCAAGTCGACGATGGTTCGTCAGGGCGGCCCAACAGATAATGCCAGTTCCGGCATTACAATATATAATCGATGTATCGAAGTTTTAAAAGTTGTTAACCAAAAACTGTTATTTCCGATCCGCTAAAATTCGAGGTGTGTGTATGTGTGTGTACGAGGTGTAAAAGAATGCGAGTTATTTTTCGAGCGAGCCGGAAATTTGCTCGGGTTTCTCAGAAAAACCGCACCACGCATCCTTGCGTGAGCCGCGTGCGTGCACGAGAAATCGACTCACACACACACATACACACGTGTTATATACCTACTATATACGCATACCGAGATCCTTCGCTCGAGGTTCCTCCTACACTTAAATCTCGATCATGTGTAAGTCGACCAAAAGAGCAGAGAAGAGATCGAGACCTCGGCAAAAAACGAAGCGGCAGGATGGATAATGCCCCGGCAGCTTTTATACTCGCACGCGATGTTGGTATATAGTAGTAGTAGTTAAAAGGCACGTTTTTGGCTTCTTAATTATGTAATAATTTAATAATGAGCCGCATGAGCGAGCGATCTGAGCACGAGCAGCGGTGTGTATACAAAAGTAAATGAAGAAAGAAAACGAAAAAAAAAACAAAACAACTACAGGCACGAGTCGTATACAATATATAAAGTCGAGAACGCGCGCGGATATGAAGAAGAGCGTGTGACGCGGTGTGCATGTTTTAAAAAGTGACGACGACGACCGAGTACCGGGCATGACAACAACGTACACATATATAGCTGCGAAGAGCTGAGAAAGACCTGTGAGCTGCATCGGGAAAAAGGAGTTATCGCACCTGTGCCTGAGACCACGTCGGCGCGAGGCTACCTGCTGCTGTATATAGCAGCTTATAATATACAATTGCACCGCAGTCGTGTGCTGCTGCGCTAAACTTGTTGGGCACCTATACACAAACGTCGCGTTTCATTTGTATGTGTGTGTGTGTGTGTGTGTGTGTGTATACGTTGTATTCGTTTACGAACATTTTCAAGCACACGCAAACTCGTACCGGGCAATATCGGGTCTCTCGCCAAAAAAGAGACAAGTCCTCCGAGTCGCTGTGCAGAGATAACATCGCAAGTGCAAGTATAATACGCGTGCAGGAGTAATAGCAGCAGCAGCGACGAGCCGGTTCTCCCCGCATGTATATAACACACTGCCGAGAGTCGCGCGTGTATCCGCACACCCAATGTAAAGCTGCACATGTATCTTCGCCGTTCTTTTCCTTTCTCTGTGTATATGCGTGTACTACTCGTTTTCACACACATACACAGACATTCGTACGATAAAGCATATACAACGAGTGCGCGTCGCAATCGAATCAGAAGTCGAAAATATGACGTTCCTAATATTTGCTAATCAGATTCACATCGACTTATTCACATATTTTTGCTTTACCACTTGCAGATTTACAGATAAAGGTATACTCGCCATCTAGCGGTCGAGATTCAAAGTGGTATTATCGTAATAGTTAGTCTAAATTTTTTGAAACGATTAAATTGTCACAGGAAAATTGTCACAAACAAGCTTGAATTGAAAACATTTTTAATGTCATTGAACCATTATTAAAATTGAGCATTGTCACCACGGATTAATGTATCGTGATTTTAAATGTAAAACTATCCGTAATCGTTCGATTAAATGTTCCATTTCATCTTCATCATTTTACATTCAAGTCATTGATACATTTATTCGAAGATACTTTTTGTATAATTTCATTAAATAATTACGCTCGATATACCTATATACGTAATAAATATAAAAATGTGTTACAGTGAATTTTCAGAGAACGCAAAGTAAACTGGTAAAATTATCACATAAAGACTCGGATAAATTGTCTGAGAAAACTGTGCGCTAATTAAATATATGACCTTGAGCACGCGAGTGGCATATATATCATACAAAATTTGCAGACATACATTATATATACATCTCGTGCAACTGATTCATCGGGTGTACGTGAAAAAAAAATGATCGCGCGTTTCTGGGCATCAAAAGTAAATACCCACGATGCCTTGTCATAAATTCGACACAATTAAAGGACTAATATAATGAATTTCCAAACCGAGTATTATATACGTAAGCTCGCGCGAGTTACAGAGTGCTTTTGCGCGCGCGGAGTAAAGTTTCGTGTTCTCCTCTCCGTATAATTCTCTTGATATGCAGGGCCACCTCGCGCGGCCTAGGCTTTTCCCGCAGCTATTTACATATCACATTCGGATATAATACACACACACATACATATACGCGTTACATTGCCAAGTGAACGTGTACGTGCGCTCACTGCTTTCTCCTTCGTTTCCTGCATTTAATGACACGAATGTATACCGCCGAATTGCTTGCGGGCACGTGCTCGCGCAAGCTCGCTGGCACAGAGGGACAGAGGGGACGATCGTTGAGTACTTAATTTTGGGTATAATAGCGTGCAAATCTTGATACCGACTTTTGTAAGTTATACAGAAGAAGAGAAGCCCAGAAGGACATTTTTTGATAGATGATGATCATCTAGGATGATGATTAATGCAATCATTTTCATTTTACCACTTGCAAATTTATAGATTAAGGTATTCGCCATCTAGTGATAGACGCTTAAGGTGTTATTATCGTATTTAAATTGTCTGAAAGCTTTGAATTTGTTGAAACGATTAAATTGTCATTTTCTGCTCATTTGAAATGCGCTTCACATTGGTGAAATAATTTTAACAAACAAATCGCTTAAAATAAGTCATATTAATGTATTTTAAAACACTTTAAGTGGTAAATTTTGATCAGCAGGCTGTTTTAAAATAAACATACAATGCGCTTAGAAATCTCATTTGCTTGTGTCTACTTATAGGTGTCGCCAGCACGCAACGACAGTCAAAGAATAAAACTTCGAAGGGTGAAAATTTCTAGGTCGGTAACTGTGTATCTTGCAGATTTCTATAGGGGTATGTATTTACATTTATATATCTGTTACTATGAAATAAATAGTTTCTGTAATCGATCTTGCTTCATGTCTAAATTATAAATTTTGTTGAAACATCTCGTGCTTTTTTGTTGTTATGAAATTGTATAAAACTTATTTTTTTCTTGGAATTCCAATTTTTTTATTCCATATCATAATTTTTAGAAAATTAAAGTTTTGGAACTAAAATTAGAATCAAGTTTAGTAGTAACAATTACCTCCAAGTATCGAGCTTGCAAGATGACAATCGTCAAATCACGCGATTACAGGTACCTATAATACTGCTTCTAATATGCTCTATAAAATAGCCCCCTGAAACGTATGCAAATAAGGAGTAGCAGTCGCCATCTAGATGCATAGATTTAGATATTTTGCATAAGCATTCTGACGTACCGACGGCTGCCGTCGTCGTCGTCGTCGTAGAGCCCAGAGGGCGCAAGCCACCACCATCGGCGACTTTCTCATGAATACGCTTTCTTCCCCATAGAGAGAGCGACAGAGAGCGACTTACCAACCCCCTTCGGCAAGTGGCCTAAACTGCACGCACGAGTCTAAGGCCGTACGCGCTTAGGTAGTACACATATACAGAGTAGACGCGTATAGCGCACGAAAGTCGCAGGGGAAAGTCTCGGAGTCGCGCCTAGTGTCGATTCACGAACGTAGCCCCTCTGCCTCGCGCGTGTCCCCGTGTGTGCGTGCGCGTATACGTGACTGTTATTATATATATACGCGTTTTAAAAGAGAAGGGGACCGCGCTGGCGTACGGCGCAAAATGAAAAAAAGGGTCGGGGCGGGAAAGCGGAGGGGTACCGTAGCACGTATGTAAGTGCAGTGCGGTGCAGCGTGCGCGGGCGGTGGGGGTTGCACGGAGAGACAGAGCGAGAAAGAGCGCGCGGCACGGAGGCGGATACTCGCGAGGTACGCAGCGCAAAAGTGGGGTGCTCGGGCTTATTTTTCTGCGGCGGCCCTAGGCGGAGTTTTACGAAAAAACGTCTCGTCGGGGTGGAGCGTGCTGTAGTACACGGGGCACGCGACCGAGCTCTCTCTATCTCTCTCTCTCTCTTTCTCTCTCGCTTTATTTTTGCCGGCCAAAAATCGCGTATACTCGTTTGCTTGTGTGTGTGTGTGTGTGTCGGTGTCGTATGCGTGGGGCTCGCTCACGCGATGCGGGGAAGATATCGCAGAGAAGGGGATGATAGCGGGTGCTCAACCTCGCGATCATGCGCTCTGTGCGTTCGCTTGATAGTAGAAGCAGCTTCACCTACAGATATAGGAAGGGAATGTAAGGGGTTTGAAGCGCGAGATGCGCGTGCTCGAGAGCTTGCGGCCTTAGGGGAGTCTCCGCCGCCGCCGCCGCCAACGCCGCCACCGTCTCTACTCGTTGTCGTTGCCGTCGTCGTCGTCGTCGTCGTCGTCGTCGACTTTGACTTGGAGAGAGACTTAGAGAGCACAAGCTCGGAACGTCGAGGCAGTTGTGCGCGTGCCAACCCCCTTGTCACATTGACTCCGATCCTGCACGCACAGGCAGGAGCAGCCACAGTACTGCGCTATATACATATCATCCTACTGGCAATTTCGAGACTTGGTCGTGTCGAGTCGCGTATGTAATATAAATCGTTTCGACTGCTTCTACTACTACTACTACTACTACAGCCAAGGATATCCTGCACGCATATATTCAAAACTGGTGTCCACTCGACACCGAGGGGTGTGCTCCGTTCTCTTTTTGTTTCTGTTTTACTTTACCGCAGTAAAAAAAAAGGAGAGAGAAAAAAATTCATATAAGTGCGCGTGTGCGTGTGTAATGTACCTGCGAATCAAATAATAATACGAAAGTGTTATCTTGCGCGCCAGCCACCGTTACTACTACTACTGTTACTACTATTACTTTTTGCCGCGGCTAGGCTGACGCTTTCATCGAAGCGACAATAGCGACGAATAGAAAAAGAAAAGAAAGAAAGAGAGAGAAATAAAGGTGGTGTTGTGGTGCGATAATTGAGATGCGCATGCAGAGAGAACGAGAAAGAGAAGAGACCCCCTTTCAAACGCCTATCAACGCTACAATTCAGCAATGTGAGTCTACTTGCAATTATTATCGTCGTTTAGCTTTTGCACGTGTGCGTGTAAGTGTGTTTGTGTCTCTCTGTGTATAAATGTGTCCGACTGTGTGTGTGTGTGTGTGTCTCGCTGCATTTAAATGTATATGCACGACGATGCTATAATATGAAGTAACAGAAAGATAGAGCCTGTAAGAGTTCTATACCCACTACTGCTATTGCTCACTTTTGCAATGCGTTATATCGTAATGACAACGAAGCCCATTACATTTGAGAGGCTCCTCCGGCCGTGTGTATATACTAACTATACACTCTCGCTGACAACGATGACAGTGATAATCTGTCACGCGCGCGCGCGCGCAAACGAGCTTGATTCGATTAGTTTGCTTGATTGCGCGAAATTGACGCGCGCGCGGCTCGATCACAGTAGCGACTGCTGCTGTTGCTGCTACTCGACTCTCTTGATACACGTATTATATATGTAAAAGCGTCCCCTGCGACGTGACGATTAGCCGATCCGACGAGCGTCTCCTTATGTATAAATACACATTAGTCGTCGTCGTCGTCGTCGTCGTCGCGCGTGTCTGTGTGCTCTTCGGATTTTAATGACTGTCGCGACGATCTGACACCCATTTGTATACGAGTGGTCCCCGAGCCATACTTGCAAAATTCTAACAGTTTTAAAGATTTCAAACTGCAATCGCTTAGGTAGTTTAATTAGAATTAATAGTGTAAATAGGGTCATATCGTCAAACACATTATCGCAAAGTATTCGATATAAATATACTGATGCTTTTAATCTCGAAAGTTAGCGATAAAAAAGTTATTGTTAAATGTTTTCGTCTGACGATTTTCTTTAGATTCGTCCAATTACGAAATGGACTTACGTGGGACGCGCATGCTACTTCGAAAAATCCAGAAAGTTGAGATTATTGCATAAAAAATACATCTTTTTCGCGATAATTTTATCGTCGGATCGTTGCAAAAAATAATTATGCTAAAAATATACAGTACCGAGAGACTCGTGTATATTTAACGACGCCAATTCATTTCCCATACACGTGAATGTTTATTACGTGCACCTGTCAGATTAAAAATGCAAATATAAACGCGCGTTGTAATTGAAAAAAATTAACTTCGGTATTATTATACAAAAAAAAGTTAATGGCTTGCGGAGTCGAGGTAATTTTGTCCGAGGAAATGCATCGCTGACGCATCTTCGCGTGTCAGGCGAAAGATACAGTTTTATATTTATTGAAAGATATCTGGAAAATAATTGCTGTTTATTCGAGATAAACGAAAGTAAATATTATTTCAATAAGTATTAATAATTCTTCTCGATGTACACGTCTGCTCTGATTTATGTGAACAAGTAATAACAAAACGTCGACTGAAATTCGTTCAAGTGAAAATATTTTCATTTGCGTTGCGTTTCTTTGTGTGTACGAACGAAAATAACTTCAATTCGAGTCAAAATTACCCTCCGCAAAATTACGCTTTACAAACGTAAACTATTCGAGAGAAATTACTTGCAACAACGCCGGCTCGAAAACGACAAAAACAAATTCGACTAAAGAATCCGTAGAAAATGAAATAACTTTCAGCGATAGGATAAAAACAAAAAGAGCGAGGTAGCCAAAAACCTCAAAACCCTCTCGGGTAAAACTATCCCTTTGCAGGCGAGTGCATCAACCTCGAAAAATATACCGAGTACACGAAAATACATAAGTATAGACATACACACACACACAAACACATGCATACATGTATATTGGGTGCTCGGCGAGTTCGCCCACCCATCCGCGCTCGACACCTTCTCCTTTCGAATCCCACTACCGAGAAAATAATGGCAAACGGCATCGCAGCCCCCTCTCTTTTTCCGCGAAAAGCTGCACACAAGAGAAAGAGAGAGAAAGAGAGAGAGAGAGAGAAAGAGAGTAGGTGTCGAAGCCATGACTTCGGACGGGGGATGAAATATCGCCCCTCTCGCAGCCCCGCCAGCTCGACTTGACTTTTTCGGGGTGGAGGGGGTTTTTGTATAGTTTACATACACCAGCAGGGGTGTACTACGCTTTTTCGGGGTGGGGCGTCGTCGACGGGGAAGCAACGCGATAACAGAGCGAGAGAGAGAGAGAGAGAGAGCCCCATGGTGGGAGGACTCAAGTTCGCGCACACACACACACACACACACACAGGGACGCGTCGTATCGCGTGCACAAAACGTTGGCGCTTCGACTTACAGCCGCCGCTGCCGCCACCACCGCCACCGACACCGCCGCCGCATCGAACGAGACGCCGCTGCTGCTGCCGCCGCCGCCGCCGCCGCTGACTACGGCGATGCACATGCCGGACCAGTCACAGAACGTCGTGGTGCTCCGAGCTGAGTAGCCGCGCATCTCCGCGATCATCATTCATTCGCTTGCATCTCCGAAATAAAATAAAACGAAAAAAAAACCTATCGCAGCACTGCTCGCTCTCTCGTGCTCTTTGCTACTTTTTCGATAAAAATTACAACGCATTTTTTTTACATCAAAATGTGTCCATCGATAAAACTTAATTCAGCGTATGCCAATTCTGACAAGCGAAGCACAGTTCGCAACGACATAATAGAGCCGCATATAATGTTATAATATAATACATATAACAATGTGAGCTGCTTTAACTTAGTAGCCCTAAAAGTGCAACGGTGCTACACACACATTTTCCAAGAAAGAAATCCTTCGTTCGTAACGGGGAGAATCGAGAAAGAGAGAGAAAGAGAGAGAGAGAGCTATAGAGTATATAGTACTACTCGGCGCTTCATGGAAAATTGTCAAGACAACAAAAAAAAACAGTACATACGCCTCTGCTGTGTGACGTATGTAGAGAAACTTGAGCGGCGCACAGTTGTCAGTGTGTATCTGTGTATGTGTTGTCAAATGCAGTACGATGGCAGTAGATATGTTTCTTTGCCGTATAGACTGGCCTGTCTCACGCTCAAGGGCAACCATTATAAAACTCCGCGTACTACTACTTCTACTACTACTACTACTACTGTCGCGTATGCACCGCTGCAAAAATTGACAGTTACAATCGAGTGCGCGTTACACAGTGCGAGCTTTCCACAGTAAGCTGTCATTATTTTCTAACCATCGTACATAACAGTGCAAAACCATGTATAAAGTCGATTCAGTGGGCTACACGATGATACGATATTTTGTCATGAAAGAGGAGCAGCAGCAGCGCTTGGCAATTGTCGACACCGACACTTATCTCAATTCTGCGGCTGTCGCTCGGCTTTTCTCAGCATTGCGCGTTATCAACGATCCAACGATGAACGTCAGAAAACTACAGAGAAAAAAAGAACGAAAGATAAAGAGAAAAAAGGTAAGCATAGCGCAAAATGCAACAAACGCTACTAAGTCCGATGTGTTGAAAAAAAAAAATGTTGTACAACCTTATACGTTCATAGTCGTGAGCAAAAATCACTGTCTCTCTCCTTCCTTTCAGTGTTAAAAAACCAAGTTTCCTCCTTGCACTCACCAATCCGATCATCGACTCGTTTGAATGTTCTCCCCCTCGTACTTTACTTTTATTTTTTCGTCTGTTTTTCGAAATAGTGATTGATGAGTCGGATTATTTTGTGACTCGACTTTCTGCGCTGAATAGAATCTGTCATCGGCTTCATTATCATACGCGCCCAACCGGTTGCTGCTCGTGCTGCGCTCCCGTATACGTACAATATATGTATGCAGCGTGTGTATAATACATGTATTCGCTCGATCTCGTCTCGTCTTGCCCGGAGCTTCTCAATTGCGAATCGAGACTCCGAGTGTACACCGTGTATATATATCTTCCAAATCGATCGAAATTAGTCAGTTAAGACGGGGAGGGCGGCTGGCGCGTCGATCTCTGCGCTCGTTCTCTCTTGCTGCTCTCTTCGTATTCTCGCGACTGCTGCATATAAATTCACAAATCGATCTCCCATATATATATGTGTGTGTACCCGCACGCAAGGCCCGTATTTTATGTACCGTTGCTCCTCCCGCTTGGTGCGCGACAGGTTGATGTGTAGAAAAAGTGTATAGATGTAATGCGTGTTTGTGTGTGCAGCTAAAACTGCCGGAATTACGCGTGTGCGCTTTTCCCGTCTTTTGTTGCATGAACGAATTCTTGCTTGCTTCTGCTGTGTGACGCCATTCTTTTCTCCTCTGTAAAGCAGCTCTTTTCACGCAACGATCGCTCTCGCTCGCTATGTATGTGTGTGTAAGCGCGCGCCTCTATATATATACGCGGTACAAATACAGGAAGACACTTGTCTCTATCTAACAACAAACCGCACTATCCATGCTTATATACCATATATAAAGGGAACAATCGTCATTCAGCACTGCGCTATTTCGATGCAGCAGCGTTACATGTGCACATTGTGCATGGTTCTCTCTCTCTGTCCCCTGTAGACTATTTGCGCGCGCGTAGCAATGAATAGTCTCGATTTCCAAAGACTCTTTCTATACCGCGTAAAAGATGAGAAAAATACATCGTGTGTGTGCGCGCTCAGTACGAGGGAGCGAGAAAAAGCGAAAAAATGAAGTAGAGAGAGAGAGAGAGAAGAGTGAGCGCGTGCCGACCAAACAGGTAGTTGTAACGCAAACAGTCGCGTCTACATACGAAGATCGATTCCCGCATTGTATGAGTATAATAAAAATATGGGAGCAAGTTCGATCTCCGGGCGCCTTGAGCGCAGGCAGACTTTATACAGGCAGGATGATGTGGAGTGAAAGAGATGTGTGTGTATACGTATATGAAAGAAATGATAGTAAAAAAATACGAATTTTCAAAGTCTGTATTGTAGTTCGCGAGCTTTGAATAGGCAACAATCAGACAGAAGAAAGGGAAAAGGAGAGCGAGTGTATCTAACGCGTTTGTGTGCGTAAAAAAAAGTTTGGCGCATCGCATAACACATCATTCTGCGGAAGATATCCCGCGGAGAGAAAAATAGAAAAAGTGCGAAAAGTCTCGAAAAATCGCATTATAACCACTTTGTGAGCACGACATAATAGCTATGCCCCACTGATGAGATTAGGATTTTAGAGCTCTTATAATAGAGAGAGAGCGAATGAGTGAGAGAATGAGAAAGAGAGCCCCAATGGCGCTCGAAAATGCCTGTGAGGTGCAAAAGAGGGGCTACTGGCTTTTAAATGCCATCACCTATTGTTCGATGAATTGAGAGAGTGAGAAAGAAGAGCCACTGACTTGGGAGTCATTTGCCTGCAAAGCTAATATGGCAATCAGCGTTATTTCGGGTCCTCTTAACTTCTCAAACGACCGAGCGACGACGACGACGACGACTTAATCCCTACACCTTTATTATCTCAATTCACATTCTGCTCGCTCTATACACAATATATTATATACGTTTCTCGCGTAGTCTTTCTTCTCACATAAGTGTGTGCTCATAATGGCTCGAAGAGAAAAAAACCAACAAATAAGCGTCACGCGACTTTTCTTTTTCTTTCTTTCCTTTCTTTCTTTTATTTGTCATTTCGAATGAATCGCAGTCATCAGCATTATGCTATATATAACGAAATATGCCCACGGGCTCGCGCGTATAATTCTTGAAGTAATGACCTAGTTTAGCGAATTCGATATGCTCGTTACCGGATTATATGCCGCTGTACACACCGTGTAAGGGTTTGTCATATCCTACTCATACGCGCATCAAAGGAGAGAGAAAAATGTATTATAGAACAACAAAAAAAGAACAAGACGAAGAGTCTCGACGCGCATCCGCAAGATCCCGAGGCTCGCGCTCAGCTCGTGAGGTTGTGTTGTCAGCTCTCGCGGAGTCGATCGCACACACGCGATCGCGTCGTTATAAGCTATATGCAGCCTCGCGCACCACAAGGACTATATAATGTGCATCACAGAGTCGAACGATATTTTAACGTCAGAAGTTTTTTTTAAAAAGTCCGCGGAGTTTCGTTTTTTTTCTCTCTCTCTCTCTCCCGCTGCAGCCGTCTTTTTCTATCTCGTCTCTCCTTCTTCTCCTCCCACTCCCCTGCTGGCTATATACTCGAAGTCTCAAAAGCGAGCTCTGACATACCTGAAATTCAAAACCCAAAGAGTTATTGCGCCGGTGTTATACATATTATGCGAGTTTGTGTATAGTAACGTACATACATGTTGCCCATCTCTTTGTCCGGCTGCTTTTTTAAACCTCCCTCGCAATACGCGCGACACGTATTCTCTATAACTATAGAAATAAATTTCATCGCTACGTTTCGACGGAGCGCGTATGTACGAGACACAAGATGTTACCCGCACACTCACTTGGATACCCTCGAATATATCATGCATGCAATGCAAATATGTCTAAAACACCGCCACAAAAAACTCTTAGGTACATTATTGGACACGAATGCGATAGCGTCTAAGTCTTATATAAATAGTAACTCGTACATGCCTGTCCATGGTGTGTAGGCGAAACGAATCCTGTATGGGCAACTAGTGGTCTACCGCTGCTGCGCTCCACAGCTGTATTATAGAAATTCGACTTTTTTCGGGGATCTATGCGCGATCGAGCGACAATTGTGTAAGACTTACGTGTATGGTGACTGTGCGAGTCTCGAGTTTTAAGCTATTTTACATCGAGCATCGTGTGTAAATTTTAAAAGCACCGTCAGCTTCTTTGCACTCGAACCCTCTCTCCACGTGAACTTTCATCGGCAGCTTGAACGTGTACTTTGAACAATAAAAAACGAAAAGAAAAAACAGCCCATTGAACATATTATGCTCACCCTCGCCCAAGTGTGTACGCGCCAATTAGCATACGGCAATATTACCACGTATACAATACGTGCATACCCGTCGCATATATTACTAAATGCTTGTAATTATGCATTAATGTATTAATATTGCCATCAGCACAAACCGATGCGTCAAAAAAATGTACAATACCACCCGCACACTCACACATCACGTATATCGCGCGTACTATAATAAAATATAATAACTCTTTTACCCGAAAAATATGAAACAAAGGGCGCTCATAATTAAAGAGTATTTTTTTTTATTTTTTAATACGCTGCAGTTTTTGCGGGCGCGGCGCGCGGGCACGTCTAAATAAAGTAGCCCCGCTGCCGTTGCTGCAGTGTACGCGCGCGCGCGGCATTAAATTAATAACGTGCAATTTCATTCGATTGAGTTGAATTGCGCGCGAGGCTGCTGCCGCCGCCGCCGTCTTTTTAGACTCTTGCGGTTGATTTTAATATCGAGAGTGCAATATATATAGACGTTATTATATATACAGAACGTGAAACCTGCGAAATTGCTCTCTCTCTCCTCGTAAAGTATATAAAGCGTGTTATATATACATAACGCACGGAGCGAGAGTGCAGCAGCGGTTGTGTATAATATGCATTGCGGAGCATTCCCTGTATATACAGCTACTGCTACGTATGGTGTGCGGTACGTGCAAATCTTGTACACGCGCGCATTTTATAAATATAAACGCTTGCGCGCGCAATCTATCGTGTGCATTAAACTCGTTATGCAGTTCGTGGGCAATCATTCACATTGATGAGCCAATCGGTTTTTCCCCCTTTCGTTATTTTTTTTTCTCTTTCTCTCTCTCTCTTTCTTTCTTTTTTTCTTATGAATATGTATCGAAAGCGACAAGTGTGCAGTACGTGCGATTGTGAAACTGCTCGGTGACGAGTCTCTCTTTACAGCAATACAGAGATAAAAGAAAACATATCGCGCGATTCTCGAGGCCACGAGTCGAGCTTGTAAAGAAACAGCAGCAGCAGCCGGAGAGTGGTTGACTCGCGCGGAGATTCTGCGCGTGTTTATAACGCGTATTATATGTACCGCACTAGCATTTATACAAGCGCCGATTAAGCTGATCAATCTTGCGTCGCGAGATGTGAAAAATGCCGCGCACTCTTTCCCTCCGTCTTGTACAATACACATGCACACACATACACACACACACACTGCGGCTTCCATATAACAGAAGAATAACAAAAGACTGTCGAAAGCACAATGCATAAAAGGGTTGTTAAGGATGGCGGCGGCGGCGGCGGCGCAGCGCGTCGACGATCGTTGCGGGGGCTGGGAATAATACGAAAGTTCCCACGCGCGCGTGTATCGTTGTTGTTATTGCCGTTGTACGTACGCGCGTTTGTTACCTCATTTATCGATAAATTACCATCGGATCTTGGAGAAAGATCGCGCGCGCTAGCGAGTCGCCGTGTTTCGAATTGCGAGAGAGAGAAGTAGGCGGTGTTCGAATCGATCCTTCCTCTATACGTATAAAATAATAATATATAGACAGCGCGCGGGAGGGTTGATATGCATATATATGCGAACGTGAAAAATTGTATTATTATACTCAAAAGCTGCGGTAAGCGGGCGGAGTATATATGCCTGTGTCGGGACACACACGATACGATGCATAGGATTGGAGTTGCGCAGAAAAATTCTTGGCGCGTGCAGGCCCATCGTGTAGGCCCTTTTTCTGGCTTATTAATTTTTCTTTTGCCTCTCTCTCTCTTGCACGACAAGCTTCATTTGTACAGCTCGAATTATAACAGCACTTGTGGCTCTCTCAGCATCGTCAGATATTGCGTGTGTGTGTGTGTGTGTGTACGTGTGTATATGTATACACAGAAAAGAGAGAGAGAGAGAGAAAGGGCCATTATCCAAAGGAGGAATTTGAGATCAGGGGCCCTTTCAAGCGCGCGTCAAATTATCCCCGCGGCACACAATGCGACTGTTGATTGATATCTTCAGTCGTCTCACTGCTGCTGCTGATGTTGGCTGCCTGATGCTTCTGGCTCGAAGCAACTTATACTCTTTCGTTTCTTCTTCTTTTTTTTATTTTATTTTGCCTCTATTTTTTCCTCTCTCTCTCTCTTTCTCTGTCTTGGCTCCGCTTGTGCACCATCTCGCGCACACACACATATTCGTCGACGTGATCGTTCTTTCGTTCGTTCGAACGATCCTCGTACTCTGCTTTTTTTCAACTCCGCTCCTCTATCTCGGACAACCACCACTTACTACTGCATTATATACCATCTACTACACAGTCTACATGTACACATAAACAGATACTCGCAGTGGCGATCCGAGTATATAAAGTGAGTACGTCTATCTTTTATTGGCCGTTTTTTTCGAATTCAGATCGTTCGTATAGCAGTGTCTGTCGCACACAAACATACTTTACAGACACACACAACTGCACGCATATACTCTTCGGCAACTTTGCTGCTCCTCACACGAACGAAGGAACGATTGCAAGTTCGAAAGTCGAGGCGTACACGTATGTAGTATAGCCTCTGCGCTCGCACAAGGCCACGGTCAAGCACTTTTCTCGCTCTTCGTCTTATTGCTTCGGCTTCTGCGTTCGTTTCAGCTCTCTCTCTCTCTCTCTCTGTGCTTGGCCTCAGCGAGAGAGAACTCGATTGCTTCTGATGTTGCTGTTGCTGCTGCTGATGTTACTTCTTCGACTTGTTTTGCTCGACTGCGACTGCGGATCGATGCTATATACGTGCCGGAGTTAGTACGTGTACGTGGATGTTGTGTATCTGCAGCCGAGAGCAACCCTTTCCATTTGATTTATCAGCACATCCCCTGTGCACATGCAGCATTTTTTCCAACTTCCCTTCTCTCTGTCTCGTTCTCTTATATATACACGGCTCGCTCGCTCGCAAAAAACACGGACGCACACACCGGTATACGTATATCGCAGACGTGCCTCGATACGGTCTTTTACTGCCTCTCTAACGATTACTACTCTCGCTTCATTCTCGATTCATTCTCTCTCGAGTATAAGAGAGCTGCAGCGTATACTTGCACCGATGTGTACACACACACATACACACACATATAAGGATACATGTACCGGTCCTTTGCTGTCATTATAATATCCGAGCGTATAATAATGCGTAACTCGCCAACTTCATTATTTTGTAAATACGTTCGCGTGGTTCACCTCTCTCTCTCTCTCTCCATCTCGCCATTAAGCGATGAGAAAACGAAATGCATCATGCAGCTCAGCCGAAATAAAAATAAAAATGAAAAAAAAAAAAATTCCACCGCACGGACAAATCGTCGATCGCATCGCGAAGAAATTGCCTCTCTGCCCGAGTAGCAGCGCGTTATACGTTGCACTGCTGATATGCAGTATGGCAGTGTTAGTGCTGGTGTGGGTGCAGTTGTTTGGATAGGCGTGCAGAAATCGATGAAAAAAAAAACGAAAAAAAAAAAGAAAGAAAAATTTATCCGCTCCACGCGGTGTTTGTTTTATTTCGAGTGCATGTATTTATACTCTCTCTCTCTCTCCGGGCTGATGAACGGGGGCGGTGTGTTGCGGGCACTGATCGAGCTCTGCACTGCATGCAGCAGCAGCAGCAGCAGCATAAGGTGCGCAAAACCATCAGGCCGTTGAAAATTGCAGAAATCGCTCGGAGGGCCAGTCCACGTACACACAAGCTTTTTGATACACGGTTGGAGTGTATTTATGTGTATAGTGGACGCGATGAGTTATAGGTGTATAATATATATGTGTATATACGCGCGGAATTGGCGCTCGTTCATCGATATACCGATCGGTTTTTGTATGTGTGTGCCGGCGTGTGCTCGTACATAAAAAATCCATGCAAAAGCTCGAGCTCGGATACGTTCTTCTCTCTTTCACTGCCATTTCACCAACGTATCGACGCCCCTTTCATATAGATATAGCGCTACTCTGCGGTGGTCGTATCGCAAATGCACACGGTTACTATTATATACGGAATATGTACACGTTTTCGTATGTACGCGACGCAGTGGTGGTAGTGGTGGCGGCGGTGGCACGCAACCTGCCTGTTTCGACGCTTAACAATTTTTCCTCTTTTATTTATTTTTTCATCCTTTCATTTTGAAGAGCACGTGCGGAGGTATGTGTACGTAAGCGCATGAATGCATGCATTCAGAGAGGCCATCGATAGTTATGTGCACTATATACATACACGACTGGTGTACAGTCAAGCCCGCGCGGAGAGCATCGAACGAAAGTCGAACGAGCGGAAGTTATTGTTACGCGCCAGCGCTGAGCGATTTTTCCCCGATTGCTCGCCCATTTCCACACTGCGCTCGCTTGGCTATGCAGCATACAGAAGAGAACTTCTATACATACGTATTTGCCCGTGGTATCGGGAGTTTTTGAACAGCTCTCTTTTAGCTATACGTACATACACACACACACATTCGAGGCACCGTAACGAGGTTAGAAATGGTTCGACGCTTTTTTTACCTCGCGGCCTCTTGTATGTATGTAGCGCGGCTTGCCACAAGCAGCTCCTCTTCTCGGCCCGCACGATCGACGTCTCGATTCCTCGAGATCTCTTCCCTACTTTTTTTTCTTCACTTCGCTTTTTCTGCGCGAGAAAAATATAATAATGGCCCCCCCGAACACATACCCACGCTCGGCAAAGGAAGTTTCGCATATATAGCAGCACAGCCTGGAGTCGCCGAGTGAGAGAACTTTTCGACTCTCCACCAGTCGTTTGGTTCGGTTTTTTTTTTTATTCCGCATCTCTTGTAATATGTATATGTGTGCGTCTCTCTCGCTAACTCCTCGAGTCGCTAGAGAGAGCTCCAAAACGCCTTGAATACTGATTCTTTCCTGCGTATACGTATATAAAGTACAGCAAGAAACGAGCGGAGAAACTTTGTGAATCGTGAATTTCAAGCCTCTAAGCGGCTCGGCAGCAGCAACAGTAGAATCGATATACACACACACACAAACTTCACTTGAGAGAATGTTCAACATCGCTACAAAAGGGCTAGAGAGAGCTTTGGCCGTTTTTAGCACGACGATGTTCGCCTGCGCCCATTGCCTCGTCTGGAATTTCGCCGTAAACGATAAAATTTAACGATTTCATTATTAACGAAATCGCGCGCCAACGAGAGAGCCTTGTTGAGATATCGTCACGTGCATATAAGGCCCCGGACGATAAGTTTTGCGTCCGGCAACGAGTTTATAATATAAGCCTTATAAAGAGCTGCAGCTGCACACCGAGCTGCACTCGATATACGTATATGAGCAATTCTCCAAATGAAACGCATTTTTTGAGGTAGAATCGCGACAAATTTTTTTTTCAACTTACGTGGATACAGACCCCCGGGAAATGTTTTTGGGGGTCCTAGGAACCTGTAACCACGTAGGAACCATTGAAATTTCGATAGTGCTTATTTTTATAGCTACTTTTGTGATTTAGAGGACGAAAAATCATGTTTTCTCGTAAATGCGGCTAATTACTCAATTTCTAAGTCGCTGAAAAAGTATCAAAACTCATCTAAAAAAAATAACTGACTACTGTGTTCGATAGGAAATTTTCTCAGCTTTTCAATGGTGGTATCAGATTTTCCGATAAATTGCACATTCACCGAGAAAATCACCATCACACATTGAGGGCTAAATATCTCGAAAAATTCAATACGGAAAAAGTGAACTTTTTGGATAATTGTTGATTTTTCCTTGTGAAAATGAAATTTATCGAAAAATCTGACTACACCATGAGAAAGCCAAAGAAATTTCCTATCGAAAGCATATCTTTATTTATTTTTTCGGTGGAATTACAATGTTATACATGGGAATTTCTTTCACGTTGTTCTCTGTTTTCTGTTTCCGAGCTGATTCAGCACGGTCGCGAGGTTTTCGGCTCGCTACAATCAAAACTAGCTCGTAATTTCACCGAAAAAAGAAATAAAGATATGCTTTCGATAGGAAATTTCCTCAGCTTTCTTATGGTGTAGTCAGATTTTTCGATAAATTTCATTTTCACGAGGAAAAATCGAAATTAAACCTCAAAGATCACTTTTTCCTTACCGAGTTTTTCGAGATATTTAGCTTGGCACTTTTGATGGCGATTTTCTCGGCGAATGTGCGACTTATCGGAATATCTGATACCACCAGTGGAAAGCTGAGAAAATTTCCTATCGAACACAGTAGCCAGTTATTTTTTTTAGATGAGTTTTGATACTTTTTCAGCGACTTAGAAATTGAGTAATTAGCCGCATTTACGAGAAAACATGATTTTTCGTCCTCTAAATCACAAAAGTAGCTATAAAAATAAGCACTATTGAAATTTCAATGGTTCCTACGTGGTTACATGTTCCTAGGACCCCCAAAAACATTTCCCGGGGGTCCGTATCCGCGTAGGTTGAAAAAAAAATTTGTCGCGATTCTACCTCAAAAAATGCGTTTCATTTAGAGAATTGCTCATATAGGTACCTATGGGACACGAACTGTTGCTGTTGCCCCAACTGTATATATAGACATGCTCGAGTTATAAACATAAAATGCAAATAACTTAATTATTTGTAGGGAAATAACCCGAGAGAGAGAGGCTTTAACGATTGCCTCTCGTTTCTCGTTCGGATGGCCGCTTAAAAATGTGTTTATGCACTGTGTTTGTGCTCCGAATGTATATTCCAGTGTGTCCATGTGTGTTCGTGTAAGCTGCCCCGTAGCTGCTGCTGCTGCTGCTGCTGCACACATGGGCGCTGCGGTGAATGTGTGCAGTATATATATAGCCAGAGAGAGAGAGAGAGCCCCGCACATGGCGGCACCGAACGTAAATACAGGCCAAAGATATACGAAAAACAAGGCGATTATTCAGCAGCTTAACGAAGCAGTTTTATCGGTCAGATCGGCGAGAGATCACGCGGCCACCTTCTCCCTCTCGCTCTATCTTCTTGGGCTGCTTCGTCTTCCTCGTCGTCGTCGTCGTTTTTTTTCTCTCTCTCTCTCTCCCTCTCCCTTTCGTTCCTTTTTTTCAACTCAACTCACGCAATATACATATAGCACTGTTCAGCATCAGCAGCGTATATTGTGTTTATAGCGTATTATATATACAGCGTGAAGGTGCTTCGCACAGGTGTTGTACTGCGCGCCTTATAATGCTATACGTGCCGAGACGACTACTACGACGACGACTCCGAGTCTTCTTTATTTCGCCCATCGCTGCTTCTTCTCTCTCCGCTCGCTGCTTTTTCGGTGCATAATAATGCATACGTACAGCAGTATACACACACACATTCTTCTACATCTTCTTCTCGACCTTTTCACCTTCGTTTTCCCCCCGCGCGCGAAGCTTGCTATCGTGTCGTCAATGAGCAGCAGCATCGTAGAGCCAAGAAAAGGAGAGAGAGAGAGAGAGAGAGAGAGAGAGAGAGAGAGAGAAAGAAAGAGTGCCAAGTGCTCCGAAGAGCTCGAATGAAGAACTCCGCAGGCAGATATATAATATAATACATATGATGTACAAGCTGGCAAATATTACGCATGGCCGAAACAAAAATGAATGAAAAGGGATACAGGTAGATCGGGAGAGAGGTGCGTGTTAGCATATATGAGCGTCAGGCAGAAGCAGCAGCAGCTCTTATATACAAAAGCCCAAGCTGTGCGTTAGTGTATGTGTGTATGTGTGTGCCAGCCATATAAATATTGTATATAAATAAGGCTGGTCCGTTCGCTCCTCTTATTTATGGGAATTTTATGAAAATCTTGCCGGAGCCCGGAGTCGGAGCGCGCGAAGAAGGGTTGCTGTTATACTGGCTGCTATTGCTGCTACGAGGTCTGCAAAGTGCTTCGTTCGCTTATATTCGTGTAGAGAGAGAGAGAGAAAGATAGACTGCCGTATAGTAGTGGTAGTAGTGTGGCTATACTCCTCGGCATGGAAGAAATCGTTGATGGCTTTTTGCGTTCGTGCGTGCGTGCGTCTGCATGCGTGCCTCGCGTGCGCCGCTGCCCGTACTTCACTGGTCTGTGTATGTGTGTGTTATATCTCTTGACTCTCGTCCGAGTCTTGTATATATCTATATAGTTATAGTATAGCATGAGGAATCCCGCATCGAAAGCCGCTGCATATATATACCAAACATGCGTATATATTAGGGTGTCCGTTATTTCCCAAACGTTAAAAATCCTTGCTCCAGAAGTTTAGATCACTTCTTTGTGATATAAAAACATGATTTGTACGGTTTATAACCCATAGGCACAGGTTAAAACCGTGCCTATAAATTAAAGTCGATATTTGCATTTAACCCATTAGCTCACAGAATGTAGGACTTTAAGGTGGGATTTTTTCCATGTTTTGAGCTTTAGAAAAACTTTGCAAGTACATAATTTGATGTAGAATTTAATTCCCTTTCCAAATCCGGGCTCAGATTTAAAAACCAATGCGTAGTTCAAAAGTTATGATCGTTCAAACGAAAAATTCTGTGCAAAACATGACAAATTCATACGTTTTTTTATGTTCAAACGAGCATAACTTTTGAACTATGCATTGGATCTCAAATCTGAGCCCGGATTTGGAAAGGGCATTAAATTTTACT